>NC_142008.1:70751635-70897333 GCF_049901715.1 Pseudonaja textilis | reverse complement strand
CACTATTAAAATGCTGTTTTAAAATCCAAGACTACGGTGTCATTATCTTCCATTACTTGTGTTTGTGTTATGTTGAATTCTAGTATGACATGATCACTCTCACTGAAGGTTCCTACAGTTTCAATTCCCTCTACCACTTCTTCTCTGTAAGAATTAAGTCCAGTATGGCTGTCCCTCTAGTTCCACCTCTACCTTTTGGACAACAAAGTTGTCAGCTAGGTTGGTTAGGAACTTATTTGATTTCTCACTTGGTGCAGAATTAGTTTTCCAATTGATATCAGGATAATTGAAGTCCCCCATTACTATTGTATGTTTCCTGCATATGTATGTTTGTTAGTTGGCAAAAAAGGACATCTATTTTTTCTGCTTGATTGGGTGGCCTGTAATATACACCTATGGCCATGTCATTCTTTTTTTTCTTTTATATTGACCCATGTGCATTCTAGGTTTTCATCTTCTACCAGTATGTTCCAGTCATGGGTTCATCCCACCAAGTTTCTGTTACTCCAACTGTGTCATATCTACCTTCATGTATTCGTAGTTCAAGTTCACCCTGTTTGTTCCCCAGACTTTGAGCATTTGTATGTAGGAACTTGAGGTCTACATAACGTGTTGTGCCTGCTTGCCCCTACTTTCTTGCCATCTGTTTGAATAATGCACATGGTATGGCACTCACTATTAAATGCTTGGTTTTGGTTGACAGCAAGGTTGATAATCTTACCTGCACAAACATCTATTTTGCATGCACTGGTATCCTTATTAGTTTTAGGTTGCTGGGGACAGAAATGTTCTGAATTCATTAATTCTCTGCCCTGCTGTTCAGTTTAATGTTTATCTAGAAAATCTGTGAATTTAATGCCAAGTAACTCAGTCCCTTTCTTCTAGAAACTAATAATAACAGGAATCATTTTCCAGATCTCTTTCAGGACATTTGCTCTAGTTATTATCTTTCAAGTTTGTTATTTGATTAATAGGGTGGAATAAGGATTTTGCCCACATTTGCAGTAAGAGTTGTACATTGCAAGAAGTAGTTCCTCTGCTTCTCCTGTGGCTTTCTTTTCTAATATTTTTTCTTCAGTATCTTGTTTAAAATGGTACTGACAATTATTCTTTTTATCTTGGGAAGAGTGTAAGTGGATGAAGATTGCTTTTTAATACCATATTGACAGATGAAAATATTCTGCCCCTTGAGAATGCTTAACAGATGTTTTGTCACTGCTTTTTGATCTTAGAAGGAAGGTTGATCCCAAAGGACAAATTAATCTGAATTCTCTCTGGGAATCCCGAAAACAGGAATTTCCTTTTCCCCTTTTATTATATGTCAATTATGATTAGGGCTTTACAATACTTATGACTCACTTAGGAAGAATGCTTCAGACAGTAAAATTTTGGAAACAGATGCAGCTATTTTCATAAGTTCAGACACTTTGTACATTATAAAACACTGTTTCCAAAGAGAATTCCAATCACTGCAGGTCAAAAAATAGCAAGTTTAGCCTTTGAAGTTTTGTGCAGTGCAAGCAGAATAAGATTGTAGCCTGATGTAAAGTGGTCTTTTGGGGTTATATAATTATCTCATTCTATAGATTTGAAGATGAAAAATGAATTTTTATTTTTAACATATCTAAATACATGTTGGTTAATATAATTGCTATCTAAACTATAGAAGTCCAATCGTTTGACTTGGGCCACACTGAATGAAGAAGAATTGTCTTGGATCGCAAGAATGCTTAGGGAATGGGAATGATCAGGATATGTATTGGACATCAGTTTTAATGATGTAAATTTTTTAACGAAATATATAGAAATCTGCTAGTTACTTACTGGACAGATTTTGAAGTACCGATACAGTGCTGAATTTTAAAGCCCCATACTGCTGAAGACCAGGCGGTGCAATGTGATGCCTCTCTGCTACATATCTGCTCAGAATAGCCAAGATTTCTTTGTTTCATCAGATTTTTAATTATTAATTAATATTTTTATTGATTTTTATTTAGATTTTTGTTTTTAATTTTTTTACATTTAAAGTATTCTTTGCCTTCAGTTTCACAATTGTGTAGAAGATTGTGAGCTAAATAAAATGGGCGTTGTATAATTACCTGAGAACACCCTTTCTATCTGCTGCAGGAGAGTCCAGGATGAGTTAGACTCCTCCCTCTGATGTCATAGAGCTGAGTCTGCCTCTAAAAAAAAACAGCCCTTAGCTGGCTCCCCAGCTTTGGCGAAGATACTTGACAGATTTAGCGTGTCTCTGGAAGCCAAACAAAAAACATTTAGAAACAACAATTCCTTACCAGAACTGGATGTAAAAAAGGGTGGGGCTGGAATCTCTCTGTAGGTAGAAAGGGCATTCTCAGGTAGTTATACCAATGCCCATTCTTATCCATGTTGCGCCCAGAGTCCAGGATGGACATACCAAAGCCTGCATGTCGAGGGTCCTCATCCAGTCTTCTTAATCTGATTGCGGGAGAACCCTCTGGAGCACCCGTCTGCCGAACCTTGTATCCACAGAGGCAAAAGAGTCCAGAAGATAGTGCCTGTTGAAGGGTGACGGAATCGCCCATCTGGTTGCCCTGCAAATCTTTTCAAGAGACACCTGCGTGGCCCAGGCGGACAATGTTGTGGCACTCCTGGTGAAATGGGCTGTCAAATTCTTGGGCACTGGGATAGATAAGGTCTTATATTGGAAATGCAAGCCCTGATCCACCTACTTACAGTAGGAGAAGGTGCCTTGTTCCCCTAGGAGATTGAAGAGAAGGACATGAACATAGCCTCAGTTTTTCGAAATGCAACAGTACGTTTGATGTAGATGTGAAGTGCTCTCTTTACATCCAACATATGCCACTTGTGTTCTAATTCATGGTGTGGCTGAGGACAGAAATCTGGCAACCCAATGTCTTGAGCCCGGTGGAACCAGGTATTGATTTTTTGGACAAAGGTTGGATATAAACAGAGGACCACCCTGTTCTAATGAAAAATACAGAGATCCGATATGACTGAGAGCACCACCAGTTCTGACATTCTCCTGGCTGATGTAATAGCCACTAGAAAAACCACTTTAAAGGTCATGAATTGGAGTAACATGGATTTGAGGGGTTCAAATGGGGACCCCGTAAGAGCCTGCAACACCTTAGAGAGCTCCCACATGGGGTACCTATGAACCACCAGGGGGATGGAGATTGGAGGCCCCTTTTACAAACCTACGAACTGAAGGATGATGGGACAGGGGAGAAAAGTTTTCCCAGGGTAGAACAGATGACAGAGCTGCCACTTGGTGGCAAAGGGTATTGGACGAGAGCCCTCTATCCAACCTGTCCTGAAGGAATAGTAACACATCAGCTACAGATGCTGAATTGGGAACACGGTTTTCCTTCAAACACCAACTGCAGAAAACCTTCCAGGTGGCATCATAAATGCGAATTGTAGAAGGTTTACAAGAAGCCTGAATGATGTGGATAACCCTATCAGGAAGGCTAAGGTCTCAGATGTTGCCACTCAAGCACCAAATGGTCAAGCGGAACCTCTGAGGGTTCGGATGTATCAAGGCTCCCTGGTGTAGAGAGACCCTGTTGGCCGGGATCCTCCATGGTTGAGCTACAGACAGGTTCACCAGGTCTGCAAATCTGGGTCTCCTGGGCCAATGTGGGGCCAGGAGGATTAGCTCCACCTTTTCCTGCAGCATCTTCCGAAGACAACGCTGAGTATACACAGGATATCAGCTCACCAAGTAAACAGTCCTTTTGTTCAGCAGAAACGGTATCCAGAACAGTAGCCAACAAGCAGACGTCTCATACAGGAGTAAACAGCAGGTAGCAGAGATCAGAGAAACCAGTGACCAGAACAGTAACCAGTAGCAGACCAGAGACCAGGGCAGTGACCAGCAAGCAGTGTTACGTTACTCTCTACTGCCTTTTATTGCAGCTTGCAACCGCACCCTTAATTATCTAATTACATTGCAGTTTGGAGCTTAAAGCTACAAACACTTAAACCTTGGTTTATATATTTATTCACCCAAACCTAGTTGGTGTATCAATATACCCAACATTCTCCCCTTTTGGGTGATATAAATATATAATACCCTTACAATTTAAACCCATACTTTTCACAACTCTCTAGGTGCTTAATGGCACCTTGGGCTTTAGTAAAATTATCAGCTATATTGTCCTCCGACATGCAGTACTCCAGCTGTATCATTTTACTATTTACAGATTGTCTAACGTTTAGATACCTTAAATCTGTATGCTTGCTTCTAGTTTTTACTGCAATATTCGTGGCCATTTGAATTGCTGCCTGATTATCTTCATGTACAATTATAGGATAATTTACAGTTATACCCATATCATTCATCATTTGTTTATACATAATTAATTCAGTACATAATAGCGATAAACAGGAGAATTCTGCCTCCATAGTAGACAAACTTATATGCTGTTGTCTTATTGACTTCCAACCTATTAATGTCTTACCCAGCATTATGGCTGTTCCTGAAGTCGACTTTCTTGTATCTCTTTCTGATGCAAAACTAGCATCTGCATAAGCACTCAATATGAGATCACCTTTTGGTTCTAGATACAGTGCATGGTGTAATGTTCCTTTAAGATATCTTAAAATTCTCTTCAATGCATTCCAATGACATTGAAGTGGATCATTATTATGTCGTGCCAGTTGATTAATACTATAAGCAATATCTGGCCTTGACCAATTGCTAATGTATGATAAGCTACCAATCAAAGATTGATATATTGCCTTATCAAACTTGGGACTTTGAGCATCCATTTTGCAAATATCTTGACTCATTGGAGTCTTTGCAGGCTTACAAAGTTCCATCTTATAATCTATTAGCAATTTAGATATCTTATCTTCCTGAGATATCTTATAACCTTTCTGTGTTTTCAGTATATGCAAACCTAGATATTTCTTTATCTCCCCTAATTGCTTGATTTTTATTTTCTTTCCTAATGATGCTATTATTTTATTTGCTTCATCATTAGTCTCAGTAATCAAGGCAATATCATCAGTGAACAATAATAATAATGATATTTTACCATTTGTCTCCCTTTTAAATAGACATGGATCGGCTAAACCAGCTTTAAACCCTATATTGTTTAGTTCCTTTACAATATACTGGTTCCATTCATAGCCAGATTGTTTAAGACCATAGAGGCTCTTCTTTAACAACCAACAATCATTATTATTTTCACCTTTAAATCCAATAGGCTTTTTCATATATACAGTATGTCTTAGTGGAGCATGCAAGTAAGCAGTTTCCACATCTAGATGGTTAACTATATACTTCTTGCTTGCTGCCCACACTAAAGCTGCCCTTAACGTTGCTGCTTTAAGACTAGGTGCAAATACTTCATCATAGTCATTTGCACTTTGTCTAAAACCTTGGGCTACTAATCTTGCCTTATGGATTATATTTCCATCCATATCAGTTTTTATCTTAAAAATCCATTTGCAGCCTATGGGTTTTATATCTACAGGTAATCTCACATTTTCATATACTTTCATATCCTTCAAAGATTTCAATTCCTTATTCATTGCTGCATACCAACTTTCCTTATCTTTATTAGGATACTTTTTTATCTCATCCACAGTATATGGAACTCTATTTACCTGGCACACTGTGTTAGCCTGGTATCTATCAGGCGGTCTAGATATTCGTGTAGTTCTTCTGGGAATTACAGGGCTTGTATGAGGACTTTTTTGAATTACTACCTGTTCATGTTCCTCATCTTGCTCAGCTATTGGTTCTATTTCTTCTTCTATGGGCACAATTTCTTCCTGTATTTCTCTCTTTACTTTATTCTTAAAGTTACAGGGATAATTAATGGGATTTCTATAGGATTCAATAATTACTTCTTTATTGTTATCCTGTTCTAACTTATCCCATCCTACGTGTTCTAGAAATTGGGCATTGGCACTACATAACACCTTAGATGTGCCTTTCTCCCAAAATCTATATGCCCTATGGTTAGCTTGGTAACCAACGAAGAATAATTGTTTAGCTCTGTGTTGCCCTTTACGCCTGAGTTGTGTAGGGATATGCACCCATGCTGGTGCACCAAATGTGTGCAAGTAACTCAGATCAGGCTTCCTGCCATGCCACATGGTGAATGGTATTTCACCAGTAGTTGAGTTAACCACGTTGTTCAATATGTTATTAGCACACATTGCAGCCTCCCCCCACACATAATCAGGTAATCCAGAATCAGTTAACATTGTTCTAACCATTGCCTGTAGTGTTTGGCCTCTTCTCTCTATAAATGCGTTGTGTTGTGGTCTGTATGGTGCAGATTTCTTGTGCTCTATTCCAGCTACCTTTAATCTATTCTGAATTTGCTGTTAACAAATTCCGTACCATTATCTGTCACCAAGGTTATCAGTTGCCGTTTAGTCTTTCTTTCTGCAAACTTTAACCAGTTGAAGAAATGTTGATATGTTTCAGTTTTGCTTTTCATTAGGTAGCAAAACCCATATCTAGAGTAATGGTCCATAATGCTCAGTATATATCGAGCACCCCATACTGGGTTTCCTTGGACCTATAATGTCTGCAAATACTACTTCTAAAGGTTCTTTAGTTTTGAAACCATTTAGCCTATTTGCAGGCAATATTTTACTCTTATCTTCACAGCAGACATTACAACGCAAATATTTACCACAAGGTTTTAACCTTATTCCTTCAGATAACTCTACTGTACGTTTTAGCATTTTAAAATTCACATGCCCCAAACGCCTATGCAATAAATGGATACACTCATTATGAGGCTTTATATTGTTAAATACAGTCTGTGCCTCCCCTTTCTTACTATCATGTAAGACATACAATGCTCCATTTAAAGCTGCAGTTACCCTTTGTTATCTTTCTCAAGTATGCACTTATTATCCTTAAATGTAACTACATAACCTAGTTTATCTAATACTCTTACAGAAAGTAAGTTCATCTTTAACTGTGGTACATACAACATTTTATATTCTGGTTTAAGCATGGACAATATGCAATACCTTCACCCTTGGCCTTGAGGTGCCAGCCATTCATGAAAGTGATATGGTGAGAGCTTGTAGACATTTTTATAAACTTTGTCTTATCTCTCGTGATGCAGTGGATGCTCCACTGTCCACCACCCATAAATCATTCTTCACTTCACAGTTGCTAAACGTGGCTAGTTCAAAGGATTTCTTTGGCTTTTTACATTCTGGCTTTTTCCTTTCTGCAGAATCTTGCCAAATGTCCTCTGCCTCCACAATTAAAACACTTTTTAATTGTGTATGCCGTCGAAGATAACTTCTCTTCTTCCGGGTGCTTTACTTTTACTAAGTTGGTTTCTTTCAAGCTTTGAAGATAATTTCTCTTCTTTATTAGGTTTATCTTCCCTCAGCTGGTCACGTTCAAACCTTCTTCTGGCTTCTTCTAATAGCCTGCCGGTAATCTCAGTTACTGATAAACTGTCTTTTGGCAATACCTCTAAAGCAGTCACAAAATCATCATAGGTTCGATCCAAAGAAGACAGTATGATGTATACTTGTTGCAACTCATTAAATATAAGCTCTTTTTCTTGTAATTCCTGAAAAATGCTTTTCATACAGTTTAAATGAGTTAACATGTCTCCATTCTCCTCAAGATGTGTTCTAAACAGCTTCCGTGTAAGATTGATATGAGCTCCTACACTGTCTCGAACATATATCTTCTTGAGATTCTCCCAGCAGTTAGCAGCATTTTCCTTTCCACGGATATGGATGAGTTGCTGGTCTGAGAGAGACAGTCCTATGATGCATAAAGCCTGCTCATTCTTTCGTTCATAGTCTTGTATCTTTTTGGCATCCTCTTCAACAGTAGGATCTAAGTTAGATACATCTGGTGGGTTTGTTATTATGTCCCACAAACCTTCTCTTCGTAGCAGTAAACTACATTTCATTGACCATGAAACATAGTTTGTTCCATCTAGTCTGGATATCATGGACAGACTTGGCAAATTTACTTGTGCCATTGCTCTTCAGATAAATAACTATTCAACAAACAGTTTGTACTTACAGTAATGTGCAACTCACACCAAACTCTTTCTGCTATAACCTGGTTAGTTAGACTGTGCACACTGCTGGGCCCATAACCAATGTTAGTGTTTGGGGACAAACCCCCAAGCAGAGTGCACAGCAGCAGTCAAGCCAGGCAGCCAAATGAGAGAGAGGCTGGGCCCAAGAGTATACACACACTGGAGACAAAAACACTGTTTGTAGTTTTAAATAGTTATTTAATTCACACAGAGTTTAAGCAGTGTCAATCAGTCCATATGTCATTATCCAATATATCCATCCAGTAACATAGTTCATTAAACTAGTCAGTACAATGTCTTTATCTGCTTGTAAATCTTCTCCTTCCGATACCTTTCTCTCGAAGACAACGCTGAGTATACACAGGATATCAGCTCACCAAGTAAACAGTCCTTTTGTTCAGCAGAAACGGTATCCAGAACAGTAGCCAACAAGCAGACGTCTCATACAGGAGTAAACAGCTGGCAGCAGAGATCAGAGAAACCAGTGACCAGAACAGTAACCAGTAGCAGACCAGAGACCAGGGCAGTGACCAGCAAGCAGTGTTACGTTACTCTCTACTGCCTTTTATTGCAGCTTGCAACCGCACCCTTAATTATCTAATTACATTGCAGTTTGGAGCTTAAAGCTACAAACACTTAAACCTTGGTTTATATATTTATTCACCCAAACCTAGTTGGTGTATCAATATACCCAACAGGAGAATACAGGTTTATTTGTGCAAAAGGTTCAGAACATTAGCATGGCAAATTCTGAACCCCCGGCTATTCCTGAGGGGTTGCTTTTATGCAGCTCACAATCTCAGCTTTTCCCAGGATGTTTTTTCTTATCAGGCTATACCATAACGTATGTACTACAAAAGGGGGGAGTAAGTCTAATTAGTCATTTTGCACAATTCAGCATATACGTGCTTATCTTACACCATCTGTTATTTTCCATACCCACCCTTGCCACCCTTGCCATTTAGCTGTTTACAAAAAATATCTAGTTCATAGGTCATTATACTTAGACTTAGATTCAGCAAATTTCCTGATTTTCACAATATCATATTAAGCAACGTCTATCATGTCTGCGATATAAGCTAAGGAACTTCTGCTAATGATAAGAATACTTTTCTGGTAATTTTCCACCTTGCTTCATTCTCCCCTTTGAAACTTCACTTAAATCCTTAGATTATTGTGGAGTTTCATAGATGTGAGAGATATCTTCTATTGTGTTCAATTTCTCATATTCCCACAAAAACATGGCCTTGTCTACAGCCTTCTTTTCTACCAGCATAGAAAGACTGTTGGAAATTACTCGCACAAAAATGGGGAGAATACATAGTAGAATAACACATCCTGCTGCTATCATTCCAATGAGTGCAACTATGGCTTGGAGGCTGGGTAATTTAGGGAACCAAGATTCAAATATTTCACAAATTCAAACCCATTCCATTTGTGAACAGGTACACGCGCAATGTTTTCTATACATCTAGCACTTTGTTCAATGATTTCACCAATATCATCGAATTCCAGACAGCAATTTGTAAAGTTGAATTTTGCACACACTCCCCGTTCAGTGGCTAAGAGGAAATCTAGGGCCAGACAATTTTGGTATATAGCATCTCTAAACTTTTTCTGCTGGATTGCTATTGTACGTAGAGATTGAGCTGTTTCATTTGCAATCAATTCTACAACCGCTTGTAATTGGATTATGCAGTTTAGCATATATATTAGGGTGCGATATCCATAACTGCCATCAGTGGCCCAAGTGGCCGGGTGATAATATTGAATGACCTGTTCAGGGGGCCACTCATCATCAATCCAATCCCCTATCTTATAATCTGCTTTTAGTTGTCTACTTTTCCAATGGTCAGCTTTTACTACTTGGGGCTGATTAAGTGGAAACATAAAGAAGGCAGGGTTTATGATACCTAAAGTACATGCTCCTTTCCATTTCAAGGGCAGAGTACTATAAGCCATAATGCCACAAATCCAGTGTACACCGGGAGGGGCTATAATAATGTTCTCCAAGGAATAATTGGATCAGAATTGGTTTGTATTATTCGGCCAGTACTGCCAAGAATTGGTAGTTTGATTCCATTCATGTACTTCTAGACAGTCTGTTTCCCCTACTGATGGTCCCTCCCCCTGTGAGTTTGAGCCACAATGGGAGTATCTAGTTCCCACCTGGATTGAGGCTGATGTCTGGGCATGGCCGTTAAATTATAGTTGATTGAGTAGTTCCATTCCTGGGCTGTCCATGGCCATTGGTCCCCCATTTTAGTACCCCGCACATACGTAGCAGCTAGTAACATTTAAAGTGTGTGCTATGGTAGAGGCCAATTCCAGAAATAAATTGGGAGCCAGCTGGGATGGTTGAAACTCGATATCAACTTCCTTCCAAAATTCAGAGAAATATCTAGTATAGTTTCTAGTAGGATGATACCTGGTTTCCAGAGACAGATGTATGATACTTCCTGGATCAGTGCCTTCTGCCCACAATTTAATTCCCATTGTTGACCCATATCTGGAAATCCATTGCTGAGGGTTAGGTATAGTAATGTTGACATAATTACATTGATATGGCATACAATTTGTGAGTGCATGTACCCTTGTTATCTGGAGATAAGTTCCTTGCCCTTATTTGAAGCATAAGTGGCCCATGCAACACAATCCCAGGTTGGACAGAACCTCTCATCCATATTTCTACAGTCCCCCTTTCCAGTCCTTTCCAGTCCCTACTGGGTGGTTATAAGGGCAAATATAAACATCAGATTGGGTATACGTTCTGTGCCATGACAAGGAAGACTCGCAGGAAGTGGGCCACTGGGCCACTTTGCAGACATCAAACGAAATGGTACCTGGGCTAGTGGCTGACAATATCTGCATCTGGGAAATGATCAGGCCACTACTCGAGCCTCTACTTCTAGCTACCAACCATGTTTGTGCTGGATTAATCCTGGGGTCATAACATTCATCCTTCTGAGCACAGATAGAGTACCAGGTTCCTTTATAGCAACAAGAAGTTACTTTTCTTTCACATCTGTAATGGGTATGATACACCAAAGTCGTGGTAACTGTTCTCCCTTTCAACACAGATTTAATACATACTGTGCAATTGTTGGGGCATAAGGGATTTTGGTAGCTGGAGCACTTGATCTTTTAGTTCGCCTTTCACTTTGAAAGATTGGTGGGAGATCATCTTTATAACATAAAACTCCCTCCGTCCCATTGCACCTTTTATGTGTCTTTTGACCATATGCACAGGAGGGTAAATGGAAATGAGTGCATGAATCTGGCTTCCTAATCCTGGCATGTAGAGCCCCTTTTAGTTAGGCATTGAGTACATGTAGCTAATCCTGCAAGTGCCTTTTCCTTAGGCGGACTTTCTTTATCTGTTGTACTTCGGGGTATGCAGACATGCCTAATGGGTACCCATGGAGTGCGCAGAAGATGACATAGTGTTGTTGTACACGCACTGCCAATATCTAGTTCCCTCATGCTCACACTGAGGGAGATTAGTAGTGGAACAATTAGGAAACCTGGTTACACTATAAGTAAAATGTCTCCCTGTGGGTAGTACCATAAAGCACATGTCACATGGCCTGGTTTCCCTTCCCTTATCCTGGCCCTCCTCCAGGTCTTGGGGTTCCTCCAGGTCAGTGGGGTTTGGTGAATACCACTCATCAACTGCATCCTTATCGAGGGGTATTTCTTCGTATTTCTTAGCCACTAGCATCTTATATAAGTACATGGAGTTAAGGACAACACTTATTACTAACAGGATGGTTACAATCCAGATGGAGGGCATAAGGCCTCTGCGGATGCATGCGGTCTCCTGCATCCTTTGATTAACCTTCATATTGCAATGGGGTATATCTCCCACCACCACCACCAATTCCCCCCTTTCTAAAGAATTCCAATCCTTAGGTACGCTTGACTTGCGATCGAAGTTTCCAGGGGAGACCCGTGCATCAGGTGTTAGCTTCCGGGGTAACACCTGCAGGGGTCTGTTTCTCTTTGTCTCCTGTTCATATAGGGACAGCTTCCAGAGTGTCACCAGAAGGGGAGATATTCCGCGTAGTCCTTCGGAGAGTTACCTTTAATGGATGAGTCGGGTGGGATTCCACTTTCCACTGGGTAGGTGCAGCCAACTTAACTCAAGACCAGTGAATCCATGGTTTTATTTCAGCTACCTTAACAGCAAGGGGAGAACACATAACAACAGTATACGGCCCTTTCCACTTTGGGCTCAATACTTCCCTTTTCCAATCTTTAACCCAGACCTCCTGTCCTGGATGTATGTTATGAGAGGAGGTCACTAGGACATGGGGTTTACAGGTTAATACATATTGTTGTAATCTTTGGACTATCGTATTAAGAGCTTGTAATTGTTGCATTCTAACTGTATCAGAAATCAGTACAGTATTTTGAATATTTAGATGAAGTAGATTGGGGACCCGACCATATAATAACTCAAAAGGTGAAAGTGAGACACCTTTTGAGGAGCACACCTGGCAGCGACCAGAGCCAAACTCAAAGCATCTGGCCATTTAAGGCAGGTTTCCTGATATATTTTGGCCAATTTCTCCTTAATAGTTCTATTAATTCTCTCAACCCTGCCTCCAGGGGGGGCATGGAAGCTACAATGGAGCTTCCAAGTGATACCCAATATTTTAGCTAGTTGCTGAGTGGCCTTGTGGATAAACTCAGGACCATTGTCCGATGAAATTCTAGAAGGTAGGCCATATCTAGGGATTATGATGTGGAGTAGTGCCCTGGCAACTTCAGTAGCCCTCTTTGTGTGGGTAGGGATATACTCAGGCCATCCTGTGTAGGTACATACGATGACTAGCAGTGCATTGTAATGGCCAGAGTGGGGCATATCTGTGAAGTCAATCATCAGAGAATCAAACGGGTAACTGCCTCTTGGTTGGTGGCCTGGTAGTGGTTGGGGCCCTTGTCTAGGGTTATTTGCTGCATAAATTTCACACCTGGCACAGACATTTGCTGCAATGCTGTGTATTTTGTTAATATAAACTTCCCTTTGCAAAGCCTTTGCTAAAGCAGTTTTTCCTAGGTGCAGCTGCTTATGTACTCGCTGTACTATGTCCCAAGCCATATGCCCCGGCACGAAAACCTGGTTGTCTGGTAGGATCCACCAGCCTCCTTCCTGTTGAGCCTCAAGTACTTCAATTTGGTTCATGTCTTCCTGGGAGTAATGTGGTTGGTGGTGTTTGTGTGGCGTCCATACAGTAAGGCATTGTGCTTGTATTGTTGGAGTCTTTTGAGCTGCCTCTCGTGGCATTCTATCTGCTTTACCGTTGCCTTTTTGTATATCAGAGGCCACTTTTTGATGTCCCCGGCAGTGTATGACTGCAACCGTCTGCGGGGCCCATACACTTTCTAGGAGGCGTAGTATTTGGGGGCCATACTTAATATCCATGCCTCCTGCAGTGATAAGTCCTCTTTCCTTATATAAGGCACCATGGACTTGAACCGTGAGGGAAAGCATATTTAGAATCTGCATATATGTCGACACATTTGCCTTTTGCCAGCTCTAAAGCTCTAGTTAATGCATGCAATTCAGTTAACTGCTCACTCGTGCCTGAAGGGAGGGGTTCTGCTTCCCAAACATCATCCAAAATGACCACTGCATATCCTGCCTGTCTAATTTCTTTCTGTATGAAGCTGGTACCGTCCGTATATAGGGTGTAATTTGGAGAAGGAAGGGGTACATCAGTCATGCCCGGGCGGCTGGCATATGTTTCCTCTATTGTGCATACAGTCGTGAATGGTTTCTGAGTTTGGTTCAGGCAATAATGTAGCAGGATTTAATGCAGTGGATTGTATAATATTAATCATAGGCTTATGAGTGATTAAGCCTTGGTATTTCAGCATTCGAGGGTTGGTTAGCCACAAAAGTCCCTTCATTTCCAGAACTGCTTTAAGGGCATGGGGAGTATAAATGTCAAGCTCTTGTCCAAAAGTCAGTTTACTTACTTCCTGAGTTAAGATAGCAGTCCCAGCCACAGCCTTAAGGCACGCAGGCCATCCTTTTGCAACATTATCCAGCTGTTTAGAGAGATAAGCTACAGGGCGATGCCATGTTCCCATTTTCTGGGTGAGGACACCCACTGCTACATTCTTTTTAGTATCTACAAATAATTGAAACAGTTTATCCAAATCCGGGAGGCCTAAACTGGGGGCTTGCAACAGCGCTTGCTTGAGCAATCGGAAACTAATTTCTTCCTAGCGGAAGCTAGGGGCTTGGCAATTAGGCTTCCTAGCGGCTCCTTATCCTGTCCTTTGGTAGCTTCATAAAGGGGCTTGGCAATTAGGCTTAGACTTAGAGTATGCCCATTGTCGGATTCTGACAGGTGCTTTCATTGGTAGCTCTTCCACTATGATGGGAAGGTGGTGACTGGCAAAGCCTGGGGGGTTATCCTCAGCCCACAAATGTGGAACATTGAATTGCTTCCATTCATCCTCATTTCCCTGTCCCTTGTCCCTGGCCACCATGAGCCTCCACTCTTCTTCTCTTGGTATTGTTACGTTTATTTTGCCACATCCCAGTGTCATTGTCCCATCCTCTTCAAAGGAGATCTGAGCTCGAAGTTTGCACAACAAATCCCTCCCCAGGAGTGGGATAGGACAGTCTGGCATATACACAAATTGATGTGTTATGGTTTGCCCTTTAGTTGTGCACACAAGGGGCTCCAAAAAGGGGCGCTGTAAAATACTTCCTGTTGCCCCCTGGATGTTAATAGTGTGGGGGGAGGCCTGGGTTAGGGGCTGGGTTAGGACTGACCGTGTGGCTCCAGTATCTACAAGGAAGGTAATAGGTTTGCCTCCTATGTTTAGCCAGACCATAGGTTCTGGGAGGCGATCTGAACCCGGTCGGTTTCAGTCCCATTCTTCCACCTCTGCCAAGCCTATGAGAGGGGTTCTTTCAAATCCTTTCCTGTAACCTTGCTCTCCCTGGCTTCCTCTCGGGGGTCCTCAGAGGCCTCCTCAGAAATTCCCTCTTCTTCCATCTAGCCTCTCTTCTTTGTTCCTTTCTGGACACTCATCCTTCCAGTATCCCTCCTTCTTACAAATAGCACACTGGTTACATCCTAACCCAGATCTGTTGCCCCTTGCTCGGCTGCCTCTTCTATCTTTTGTGGTCCACATCATAGCTGCCGCCATTAATTCAGCTTTTCTTTGCATCTTTTGATCTTTCTTCCACTCTTCCTCTTTTTCCCCTGTTTACAAAAACCTTCCATGCCACCTCCATTAGCTCACTCATGGGCTTGCCTAGTGCTCCTCAAGCCTTTGTAATTTATGGCATATGTCTGTGGCACTTTGTGAGATAAATGCCATTGTTAGCATTCGGGTATTCGCCTGATCAGTAGGATCTATGGGAATGTACATGTGGTAAGCATAAATAAGATGGTATAAAATGCTTCCAGGCTTTCTGTGGGTTCCTGCAACACCAGGGAAGGTTTTGACATATTCACTGAAGGCTTCCCTGCCACTCGGATGGCTCACACAACCACTGACTGGTAATCTCGTATATGGTTCATATCCTGGTAAGGATTCCATTTAGGATCTTGGGAAGTGAGCCTCAACATGTGCTGCTAGATTTCCATCTGCCCTGACATCAGCTTTTAATATCTCAGTTACTGCATTCCTAATCTTTTCCCTTTCTTCCGGATTAAACAGAGTCCCCATAAGTTATTGGAGATCCATCCAAGTAGGATTGTGTGTGTCCACTATAGTTTTCACTAAATCTGCAACTTCTGTAAGTTTTTCACTAAAGGGGTCATAGTGTAGTTTCCAGTTAAGTAGATCTGACGTAGTGAACGGTACATCTTGGAACAGTGGTAAGGTGACCGATGCTGTGGGGTCCTCATGATCTGTTACAAGCTGGTCAACCTGCCTAAGCGGTGCAGTCAGGGATGTTTGTTCTGTTTTGGCTCTTGTCCTTCCTGCCACTGGTTCAGCCTCTTGTTTAGGGTCTACCTGGGCAGAGGTCCCCGGGGTGAAAGGTTGGCTTGGGCTGATCAATCTATCGTATCTGGTGGATCCCCAGGGCTTCTCATGAGGGGCGATATCCGGTCTAGTCGGGCTATTAATCCTGATGCCCCAGAGGATTCTCCCTCATCTGACATCTTTCTTAAGCCAAGAGGGGGTACATATGGGGGTGGGTGCGGTAGTTCTTCTGGGCAGCTAGTCATGACTGGGGTGGGTGCGGTAGTTCTTCTGGGCAGCTAGTCATGATTGGGCTGGGTGCGGTAGTTTTTCTGGGCAGCTAGTCATGATTGGGGTGGACTTCTTTGATTTGGTCAGTGGTAAAGTTCGTGACACTAGGAGCCTGCACCGTTGTACTTTGAATTTTTTAAGCCATGGTGGAGGGTGGTTTAATAGGTCAAGCCAAACATCTATGTAAGGAGCTTGGTCTGGGTGTCCTAACGTAGGATGGAATACTAACTGATGAACCTGTACTGCTATAGAGGTGTCTAAAGTACCTATGGCTGGCCACCCCACTCCAAATGTTGGCCATTCTACCTCACAAAACACCTGCAGTTTATGTCTACTCCACTTAAGACCATAGTCCTGAGATTCATTTGCTTCCTTAAAGTGTTTTAGCATACACCCCAATGGGGTTGGGGCACACTTTCTCCACCTCCCATGAGCCATCCAGGTCACCAGACAAAACAATTGGGAAGAGGGGTTAGAAGAAGGTATGGGGTCCTTCCTCTCTTGGTAACACCAGGGAGTTCCACACACTCATGTCCAACCTAGGGAGCCGGGTGCACACGGTCTCTGATGGGAACTGTGGATGCCACTCACCTCCTAGTGGCCCTCCTACACCTGGACTAAAGCATCCCCCAACTCCTGGACAGTCTGTGGTGCAATGTGGCATTGGTGGATGGAGCAAGACATGATGTCCCAGATGTGCTCAATTGCATTCAGGTCTGGGGAATGGACGGGCCAGTCCATAGCATCAATGACTTCATCTTGCAGCTGACACACTCCAGCCACATGAGGTCTAGCATTGTTGTGCATTAGGAGGAACACAGGGCCAACCGCACCAGCATATGGTCTCACAAAGGGTCTGAGGATCTCATCTCAATACCTAATGGCAGTCAGGCTACCTCTGGTGAGCACATGGAGGACTGTGTGGCCCCCTAAAGAAATGCCACCCCACACTATTACTGACCCATTGCCAAACCGGTCATGCTAGAGGATGTTGCAGGCAGCAGAATGTTCTCCACGGTGTCTCCAGACCCTGTCACATCGGTCACATGTGCTCAGTGTGAACCTGCTTTCATCTGTGAAGAGCACAGGGAGCCAGTGGTGAATTTGCCAATCTTGGTGTTCTCTGGCAAATGTCAAACGTCCTGCACAGTGTTGGGCTGTAAGCACAACGCCCACCTGTGGACGTCGGGCCCTCATACCACCCTCATGGAGTCTGTTTCTGACCGTTTGAACAGGCACATGCACATTTGTGGCCCTCTGGAGGTTATTTTGCAGGGCTCTGGCAGTGTTCCTCCTGTCCCTCCTTGCACAAAGGTGGAGGTAGTGGTCCTGATGCTGGGTTGTTGCCCTCCTATGGCCTCCTCCACGTCTCCTGCTGTACTGGCCTATCTCCTGGTATTGCCTCCATGCTCTGGACATTACGCTGACAGACACAGCAAACCTTCTTGCTATAGCTTGCATTGATGTGCCATCCTGGATGAGCTGCACTACCTGAGCCACTTGTGTGGGTTGTAGACTCCATCTCATGCTACCACTGGAGTGAAAGCACCACCAGCATTCAGAAGTGACCAAACCATCAGCCAGAAAGCATAAGAACTGAGAAGTGGTCGGTGGTCATCACCTGCAGAACCACTCCTTTATTGGGGATGTCTTGCTAACTGCCTATGCTTTCCACCTGTTGTCTATTCCATTTGTACAACAGCATGTGAAATTGACTGTCAATCAGTGTTGCTACCTAAGTGGACAGTTTGGTTTTATATATATATATGTTTTCTTAAGTTTTCGCGGGTACTTACATGTATGGCATTCAGCTTTGTTCAGGTATTTTCCCACGTCATTGTAGTGCTTTTAAAGTTGTAGCAACGTTTCGACAGAATCTCATCTGCCATCATCAGGCTTCTGTATTGTGTCCGTCTGTGAGTTAGGCCCCCCCAGTTGTTTCAGTTTTAAATTTGGGGCAGCCTATTGCTGTGCCAGAATGGTTTTTTCTTCATCCTGATTGGTTGGGAATCTTGGTCTGTGTTTATTGGTCTTGGAGTTTGCTGTGTTCTGCTTGATTGGTATTTCTAATATCCTCTTTCTGTTTTGTAGCTTTTTTTGTCTTGATTGGCTGGCAACATTGCGTTTCCTGTATTGGAGGCTTTTAGTGTGGCTTGGCTCCGAGTAAATGGACGGCTATCTTTTATTAGGAAGCTAGGTTTCATCTGGGTGCCTGGTTGGGGTGTGTTTGAGCTGGAGGTATCAGGGGGAGTCTGTTTGTGCCCAGGTGTTTGTCTGGCTTGTGGTGTGGAGATTTTTTTGTTTGAGAGTGCAGGCTTCCAGAAAATACCCTAACAAAGCTGAATACCATACATATAAATACCTGCAAAACTTAAGAAATATATATATATATATATATATATATATATATATATATATATATATATATATATATATATATATATATATATATATGTTTTCTGAGGTTCTGCGAGTATTTATGTGTGGATCTTTGGTTGTTCATTTTCTCACAGCGTAGATTCGAAGTATCTAGGCAACGTTTGATGAAGTCTCATTCGATGAAGCCTGAAGATGATGAATGAGACTTCATCGAACGTTGCCTAGATACTTCGAATCTTTACAGCGAGGAACCAACCCAACAATCAAATATCCATATATATATATATATATATATACACATACATACATATATACGTATATACGTATGTATATGTATATGTATATGTATGGTATTCAGCTTTGTTTGGGTATTTTCCCACGCCATTATAGTTGTGCTTTTAAAGTTGTAGCAACGTTTCGGCAGAATCTCATCTGCCATCATCAGGCTTCTGTATTGTGTTCGTCTGTGAATCAGACTTTTACAGTTGTTTCAGTTTTAAATGAACATGACAAGAAAGCCCCCAACAACTCACAACAACACCTGAAACAATTAGTATATAATGTTTCCAACAGAGAACTCACCAAAACAGAAACAGATATCCTAACTAAAGGATTCAATTATGCTATAGCACCCAAAAAATCCCCACAGAATCCATCATATGTGCAGTAGAATCCAGCCTAACTAAATTAAATACAGATGAAGCTGATAAGACACCAAGTTACTAACATCCTATGCACAAACAAAACACCCAAAAGCAACTTGCACAAAGAATAACTAAAAGCCCTGCAAGCCCTAAAAAAGGATAGCAGCATAATCATACTTCCAGCAGACAAAGGGAATGCCACAGTAGTAATGGATAAAAAAGACTACGAAACAAAATTGACAGACCTACTCCAAGACTCCACATACAAACCCATAAACACAGACCCAACCACATATCTGGAAAAAATAACCAAGAAGAAAATTATAACCAGCCACATGAGCAAAGAGATCCAACAGACAATCATTCCAAGAGAAAAATCTTCCAGATGCCCCAAACTATACGGCCTCCCAAAAATACACAAAGAAGGCATACCTCTCAGACCCATAGTCAGCTCCAGAGGAGCACCACTACAAAACCTAGCTAAACACTTAGCAAAACAGCTACAACCCCATGCTGAAACAGCAGCTTCACATGTACAAAACTCATACCACTTCTTGGAAATGATCAAAGATCTACACGTGGAACAAGAAGATCTGCTTGTAAGTTTCGACGTGGTTTCACTATTCACTCAAGTCCCAATAAAAGAAACTCTTGAAATCATCAACAATAAATACCAACCAGCTAAACACCTCATGGAACTAGCAGAACACTGCTTATCCAACACATATTTCATATACAAAGGACAAAGATACAAACAAATTGAAGGAGCCCCCATGGGATCTCCACTGTCACCCGTCATTGCAAACCTGTTCATGGAAGAATTCGAATCCAGAGCCCTGGATAACACCACCCACAAACCCAAACTATGGTTAAGATACATCGATGACACATTTGTGATTTGGCCCCATGGAAAAGAAAACCTAAACAATTTCCTAACACACCTAAACAGCACACACCTCAAAATCAAGTTCACCATGGAAACGGAAACAAACAACTACCATTCCTAGATGTACTAATCTACAAAAAAACAGATGACACACTAGGACACACCTTATACCAGAAGAAAACACACACCAACCGCTACCTCAACATCCAATTCCTCCACTACCCAGCACAGATAAACTCTGTGGCCAAAACACTAATCGCCAGAACCAAACGCCTGGCAGACAAGACACACATAAAGACTGAACTATGTACCCTGACTAAAGTACTGACAGCCAATGGCTTCCACAAAAGCAAAATCACCAGCTTGATCCACAAAAACACACTGAGACATAATGGAGACCTAGAAGATGAACAGACCTATGGAACAGCTGTCCTGCCCTACATAAGAGGTACTACAGACAAAATCAGTAAGATACTACACAGGCATCACATCAAGACTGCCTTCAAAACAGACAGAAAAATAGCAGCCATCCTTAGAAACCCCAAAGATAAAATTGACCTGGAAAACCAAGGCATATACGAAGTCCCCTGTGCATCATGCCCGGCCACATACATTGGACAGACCAATAGAAGAATAAGTACCTGCCTGGATGAACACAAAAATGCAGTCAAAAAGCTGGAACACCCTTCCTCACTAGTCCAACACATGGAAGCCACAGGTCATGGCATCAACTTCAATGGCACCAAAACCCTAGCCACTATAGAAAACCCCAGCCACAGAATCATCAGAGAAGCCATAGAGATTGGAAAAAAAAGACCAGAAAGCATGAATAGAAGAGATGATTCCACCAGACTGTCAATCATTTGGGCCTGCACTCACAAACAAAAAAATCTCCACACCACTAGCCAGACAAGCACCTGGGCACAAACAAGCACCTGGGCACAAACAGATCCCCCCGATACCTCCAGCTCAAACACATCCCAACCAGGCACCCAGATGAAACCTAGCTTCCTAACAAATGATAGCCATCCATTTACCCGGAGCCAAGCTGCATTAAAGGCCTCCAATAAAGGAATACAATGTTGCCAGCCAATCAAGATATAAAAAGAGCCCCAAAACAGACAAAAGATATTAGAAACACCAATCAAGCAGAACACAGCAAACTCCAAGACCAATAAACACAGACCAAGACTCCCAACCAATCAGGATGAAGAAAAAACCATTCTGGCACAGCAATAGGCTGCCCCAAATTTAAATCTGAAACCACTATAAAAGTCTGACTCACAGATGAACACTATACAGAAGCCTGATGATGGCAGATGAGATTCTACAACTTTAAAAGCACAACTACAAAGACGTGGGAAAATACCTGAACAAAGCTGAATACCATATATTCGGTGCCCTTCTACGAGCTGTATATATAATGCCACATGGACTACCTTTTACAAATGGTGCACCAATTCCAAAGTAGACCTATTTTCGCTGTCAGTGGCACAGGTTTTAGGGTTTCTTCAAGATGGTCTTGACAGGTTTCTCCAAACACTTTAAGATGACAGGTGGCAGCTATTGCCTCAGTGGTGACCTGGGAAGGTCTAACATCATCTCACACCACCCAAGGATAAAGAGTTTTCTTTGGGGTGCCACAAATTTATGTTCACCAGTGGTACATCGTTATCCGACCTGGGACCTTAACAAGGTACTCACAGCACTCACGAAGAGTCCATTTGAACCACTAAAAACTACTAGTCTCCATTTTCTCACGTACAAGTTAGTTTTCCTTGTAGCCAAAACATCAGCACAATGTATCTCAGAAATAGCGCCTCTATTGTCCCAAAAGGAGCTCTGTATATTCCATACTGACAGAGTGGTTCTTCACACCAAAAGTCAATTCTGCCTTCCACAGGGAACAAGAACTTGTTCTCCCAAATTTTTGCCCCAGGCCTTCACAGGGTCTAGAGCATCAGTGGCACCATCTGGATATTCACAGAGCTCTCCATACGTACCTACATCGAACGGCTCCTTTCAGGAGGGCTGAAGCCCTTTTTGTATCTTTTTAGCCAAACACTCAGGGGCATAAGTCTCACCTTCAACTATAAGCAGGTGGCTGAAAGCCACGATAGCTAAGGCGTATGAGACTCAATCATTACCTGTGCCTAGGGGCATCATGGCGCATTCAACAAGGAGCGCGGCAACTTCAGCGGCCTGGGCCTCTGAATCTCCTATAGCAGAAATATGTAGAGCGGCAACATGGGTCCCCCCATCACCTTTAGGCATTACAAGATTGATGTATTTGCTTCTGCTGAGGCCTCCTTTAGCAGGAGAGTGTTACAAAGAGTCCTCTCAGACAGTGGGGGGGGGGGGAATCGAACCCAGATGGGGACCCTCCTGTAGGACAAGCCAAGCTTTGGTATGTCCCACTCTCTGGATGCTTGGGGCAGCTCAATGGAGGAAGGGCGTTGGTTCTTACCTGATACGCCCATTCTCGGTGAGCTGCGACGAGCATCCAGCCCCACCCAATATCTGTCTGGTGGGATCCTGTTCCAGCCAATGACTAATCTGGACATAGGTAAAAAACAAACAAACAAACAAACATAGCAAAGAAGAAGACGGAGGTTGCATCACCTCGTCTTCGCCAAAACTGGGGGATACTAGGGAGGAGCCAGGGAAGAGCAAGACCGATCTATCAATTAAGCCTATCCCAGCAGAGACTAAGCACCTCCCACTCTCCGGATGCTCATTGCAGCTCACCGAGAATGGGCGTATCAGATAAGTACCAATGCCCTTTCCCTGCTTTTTAAGTGACAATGAATAATGGGTAACTTAAAACATTCCTTGTACATAGTTGTTCAGAATATTGCAGCATAAATTCAGTGCCAGAAAAGTAAACACATTTAACTTCTTTATAAATATAATATCAGTAAATTTTATAATACCAGTTGTAGACATTCTCCAATGTGGAGCAAACTCAAACAGAAGCAGACATATTACAGGTTCGGAGCAGAGCTCTAGTTTTCAGCAAGCAAGTTAGTTTCTTTTTCACTTTAGAACTGAGCACAGAACTGAGATACCACGCCCAGATTCTCTCTTTAAGTTTCAGCCTTCAACTCAGCTCTCATTGGCTGACCTTGTTACTAAGCTCTATTCCAGTTCATGAATATACTCTGACAATAGTTTCTATTCCAAAATGTTCCCCCAACAGCTGTCTTTCATTGCTTGCTCTAGGATTCAAGTAATTTAAAGATGATCTGGAATAGAAGTGGTTAAGGTGGAAAAGATTCTTCCCTCCATTATTCAAATTTAATGTCCCCTATCCCAGCTGCTTGTTTGCTTTTCTTTTTTTAATTTAAAACAGCTCTAATTTAAACATTTTTTCTTCACATTTTTGGGACAAAAATCTCTTTTCATTTTGACATGGAAGAACTCTTTGATTATAGATACTATAGTTTATTTATCTGTTAAATTTATATTCTATTTTTAGAATAGAGTTCCTTATATTTTTCCCATAACAGTGTTGGGAGGAAAATGCCTCCCGATGAGGATTCTTCCAGCCGGGAAACAATGCTTTGAAGAATAAATGGAATAACAGAGCAGAGCTGTTGAAAAGAGGTCTTTTAATGGCAAGAAACGAAGACAAGTGACATTCAGTAAAGTTTCTTGGCTAGCTAGAAATACTGATATTTGTTAGGAATGATAGTCACCTAACTGTTGGGTTGGCAATATATAAACCAGGATAGTCATTTAATACTGTTGTATCTTTAAGAGAATGTTGTGATTGGCTGAGGTTCCTCCAACGGCCATAAGATGGAGCCAGAAACCTGGTTTGTTCTTTTTTGCATTTCCTTTGCTTTCCTTTTGCCTTTTGCTTGATCATCATTCTGCTTGAATTGCTGTGAGTCTTGCAACTATTCGCAAATTCCGTTTACTGAACTTTGTTTATGATACTGGTAAAGAAAAGGACTTCGTTTTTGGATTATCCCTGGACTGATTATTTTGAATACTAACTGCTTTAACTGCGTATGATTTGGACTGCTTGTTGGACTTTGTTTACCTGTTTACAGGAAGTAAAACTTACATTTTACTGTTCAGTGTATCTGTGTGCTGGTTGTATGTTATTCATCACCACTCTCACTATGTTTCCCTGAGTGCACTTATTCTCCTAACGGGGAATACCTCAACAATATTGAAATGTGATTGTAAAATACCCTTTGAGTTTTTGTCTAAAACTGGTTGTGGTGACGTTTAATCTTGTGTTTATTGATGGGATAATTTTCCCTATTCAACTTAGTCTGGAAGGAGGAAGGTTAATCTCTGTTCCTGAAAGGAAGCAAGGTTGAGAAATCTAATTCCTGTGTCTATTTGTTCTGGTAATTGGTCTAACAAGCAACAGCAACTATTGTTATGACTCCCCTTCAAAATTCAAACGAACAAAACAGAAAGCAGCCGTTTCACAATTAAATCAAACGGAAAGAAGTCTTACAAGATAACGGCTGGCAGAAACCTCACAGCATAAATCTTTACTCTGTCCGGCAAACCAGTCCTGGCAATAAATCTCCAGTCTCAGAGCTTCTTGCTGTAACGTCCTCACTCAAATAGTCACTTTGTTCCTGGCAAAATGTACCAGCCCAGCTGTGTCCTTTTATACTCATTGAGGCAACGTGCTAATTTACTGACTTGCTCTCCTCATTCACTCCAGCTCATTTTGCCTTCTCAACCGTCTTCTATTTTTTACATTTAACCACAAATTTTCCAAGTTCTCATCTCCACTAGAAGACTCTCTCAAAACTTCCCTGTCAGCCATTCCTGGGTGTTGATCAGATAAGGAACCAGAGGAGGTCAAAGGTCCTGACAATTCTAATACATCAGGTCTGTCGTCCTTTGTCACGTCCATCTCCTCATCCTGGTTATCAGTCCAATCACTGATCCATGCCGGCTCATATTTTTCTGCCATGACCTCCTCACTTGAACTCATATCAGTCACAGGAGCTGAATCCAAGCCCGGAGCCACAACACTATCCCTCACCGCAGGGCCCTTCCCCCGGGTCTGACGATCCAGATGCAGGGAAATGTTCATGAAAGTCCCGAATGATGTTTAGAGCATCAACTGCAGATGCATCCGTCCATGAGCAAATTTCCGAGTCATCCACTCTCCTCCCGACTAAATACTGGAAACGACCCTTGAGCCAACACGAATCAGTAATGCTGACCACTGTGTCATCAACCTCCGCCTCCTCACGGGGTGTTGATGGGGAAGTCGTACCAGCTGGAGCACGCAGAGGACAGTCCGGGGAGTCAGGAACCAAAAGAGAGTGATGGAATACAGGGTGAATACGCATGGAGCGCGGTAAGGTGAGCCGGTATGCCACAGGGTTGATAACCACCTCAATCGGGAATGGACCGATGAAACGATGGTCCAATTTCCTAATTGGGCGATCGATCCGAAGGTGTTTCGTGGACAACCACACCTGTCACCCACAACTAACGGAGGCGGTGCTCGACGTGACCGGTCCGCAAACCGTTTATAGTCCTCTTTCGCTCGTTCAAGTTGTTGTCTTACTAAATGGTGGACCGCTTGTAGTTCCTCCAGAAAATCTTGTGTCTCAGGAACCGGTGAATCCATCCAAGTTAATGGGAAAAGGGGCGGATGATAACCTACATTCGCGAAAAATGACGTTACCCGAGTGGAGGTGTGCTGCGAGTTATTAAAAGCGAATTCTGCCAATGGGAGGTATTTCGCCCAATTGCTTTGTCGCTGATTAACAAAACACCTCAAATATTGGGTAAGAATGCCAATCACCTTCTCAGTCCCGCCATCAGTTTCCGGATGATGCGCTGATGCTAAGCACACCTGAACTTGTAGCTCTGCCATTAACTGTTTCCAAAACTGTGCAGTAAATTGAACCCCACGATCAGAAATCTGGCAGTCCATGCAGACGAAAGATATGCTGTAAAAATAGCTGAGCTGTAGCGCGGGATGAAGGTAATCTCTGACAGGGAATGAAATGAGCCATTTTAGTCAGCATATCAACTACCACGAGCACCGTCGTGAAGCCCGACGAGGATGGTAAATGCGTGAGAAAGTCCATGGAGATCGCTCCCCATGGTCTGCCCGGAGTCGGCAATGGTTGGAGGAGTCCAGGGGGCGAACCCGACGCCGCTTTCGCTTGCCTACACTGGACGCAAGAAGCGACGTAAGAGAACACATTGTGACGAACCCAAGGCCACCAAAAAGTCTGGGTGACCAAATGCAAGGTTTTATAAAATCCAAAATGGCCAGCGGCGGGGTTATCATGACATTGTGTCATGATGAGAGCTCTCAACGACCTGGTAGGTACGTATAATAAACCCCGATGTCGGAGCAAGTCCTCTTCAATGGACCATGGAGAATCAGGTCCGACGTCCCCCCGTCTCTGCTGCGTCCATGCATCCAATCATTGCGCCTCTCATATGTGAGCCCGCAAGTCTACTGGATCTTGCAGTACGGCCAAGGATTCTGGTGGTAACACCGTTTGTAGAGGAAGAGGATCCTCGGGACCGATATACTCGGGCTTCCGAGACAACGCGTCTGCCCTCCGATTCTGTCCACTCGGAACATAAGTAACGGAGAAATTGAACCTGGCAAAAAACAACGACCACCGAATCTGGCGTTGGTCCAATTTCTTAGCTGTGGTCAAACGTTCCAAGTTTCGGTGATCTGTCCGAACCTCTACCTTGTGCCGAGCCCCCTCTAAATGATGTCTCCAGGTCTCAAAAGCAGCCTTAATGGCCAACAACTCCTTTTCCCAGATGGTGTAGTTGCGCTCTGAAGCTGTGAGCTTCCTAGAATAGTATGCGCATGAGAAAAGAGGCACGCCTTCCTTCGAAGCTTGTAACAGTACCGCTTCGATAGCGACATTAGAGGCATCTGTCTCGACCACAAATGGACGATTCGGATCAGGATGCCTCAATATCGCCTCGGCTACAAACGCTTTCTTTAAAATGTCAAAAGCCTGTTGTTGCGGGCCCCCCCACACAAACGGGACCTTCTTACAGAGGAGCTGAGTTATGGGGTCCATTACTTTAGCAAAGTCCGGGATAAAAGTCCGATAGTAGTTGGCAAATCCCAAAAAATGTTGGACGTCCTTGACTCGACGAGGGGCTTCCCAACTGCACAATGCCTCAACCTTTTTAGGGTCCATAGCAATGCCTTTGTGAGAAATGATGTGCCCTAAAAACTCTATCGACAACTGAAAAAAGAAACACTTCTCCAGTTTCGCATAGAGCTTATGCTCCCGAAGACGCTGCAGCACTTGACGGACCTGATGAAGGTGGTGATCCCTGGACCGAGAGTAGATTAAAATATCATCCAGATACACCACGACAAACCGATCCAGCATGTCCCGAAAAATGTCGTTCATCAAATGCTGGAATACAGTGGGAGCATTGGTTAGACCAAATGGCATGACGGTGTACTCTAAATGACCATAACGAGTGCCAAATGCCGTCTTCCACTCACCCCCCTTGCGCATCCGAACCAGGTTGTAGGCCCCACGCAGATCGAGTTTAGTTAAGATAGTAGCCTCCCGCAACTGCTCCATCAATTCCGGAATGAGCGGTAAGGGATAGCTATTCCTCACGGTGATAGAGTTCAGTCGTCTATAATCACAGCAGAGACGCAGTTCTCCCGACTTCTTTTTAACAAAAAGAATGGGAGCCGAAAGAGGGGACGACAAGGGTCGAATAAATCCCCGAGCTAAGTTTTTATCCAAAAACTCTTGGAGTGCAACCAAGTCGGGCTCCGACATGGAGTATAATCTCCCCTTTGGCAATGGAGCGTCCGGTATCAGGTCCACGAGACAATCATAAGCACGATGTGGGGGTAATCGGTCTGCCTCCTGTTCGCTGAAAACATCGGAGAAGTCCGACAGCTCCGAAGGAATTGAGACAGCAGGAGCGGCGATATCTTGGCCAGCGCAAACATGCCTCAGGTGGTCCACACATTGTAGGCTTGGAAAAGAAATGGCGTTCTGCGACCAAGCCACCAACGGATTGTGCAAACGCAACCAGGACATTCCGAGCACCAAAGGGAGATGGAGGTTCGAGGTGACATAAAAACTTATCGCCTCCTCATGATCCCCAATAAGCATACGCGCTGGCTGAGTAGTGCAGCGAATGGGTCCCGACTTGAGTTCACGTCCATCTACAGTTTCCACCTTAATGGGTGGATTCACAGGAATCAAAGGAATTCCAAAATGTTTAACAAAAGCACAGTCCATAAAGCTGGTTGTAGCCCCTGAATCCACCAGCGCAACGGCAGGAATTCCTTCCGTCTGTAAGAAAATACAAGTGTCCAAAAGTAAATGCTGAGGAGGACCAGGATTTACTTCGGCAATTTGGGATGGGGGTGAAGGATGTGCCCAACCTAGGGTTTCCCTGAGGACGGGCCTACCCCGTTTCCCGACGGGCCAGAAGTGGTTTCAGACACAGGTCTGCGAGTCCTTCTCTGAGTGCAGGAATTAGCAAAATGTCCCGGACCCCCGCAATAAAGGCACAAGCCTTCCTGGAACCTTCTCGAACGTTCTCGCACCGTTAAGCGAGGACGGAGTGCGCCTAACTCCATCGGCTCCTCAGCATTAACTGTGGGTTGAAAAACTCTCGGTGGTGTGGGTTGTGCACGAGAAAACGAAGATGGTTCCATAACGAGCCGTTTGCGCCCACGTTGCTGTAAACGAGCTTCAATTCGTAAGCACTGAACTATCAATGCATCCAAAGTTAAAGCCCGCTCTGCATGGACCAGCTCATCTTTGATGGCATCAGACAAGCCTTCCTGGAATGCAGCCATATGAGCCGGTTCGTTCCAGTTAGAGTCCATACACAGCAAACGAAATTCTGCCACGTATTCCTGCAGGGAACGTTTCCCCTGATTAATGTCCCGTAACCGTCTGTCCACAGTTTGTATCTTAATTGGGTTCTCAAACATCACTCTCATTTGTTGGAGAAAATCCTGGAAATTGTTCAACAACGGGCTATCTTGAACTAACAAGGGAGTAGCCCAATTAGCAGCCTGCCCAGTTAATAAACTGATCATAAATCCTACTTTAGACCGGTCGGTTGGGAAGTCTTCAGGCCTCAGAGAGATAAACAATTGGCATTGACCCATAAATGCCGGGAACCTGTCCATTTGCCCAGAAAATTTCTCCGGCATGGATACCGGGCTTTTCCTCACAGGAGGGGCAGGGGGAACAGCAGCAGGGCTTGATAAGCTGGAAACATAATTCAGCAATTGTGTTACCTGATTCTGAAGCGTCACTTTGCTTTGCAGTATCTGGTTAATTTGTTGTTGTTGCTGCTCTACCAAACGCTGCAGTTGATTTGAATCCATCTTGCTTTAAAGATGGTTTGTTTGGGGCCAGGAACAATAATGTTATGACTCCCCTTCAAAATTCAAACGAACAAAACAGAAAGCAGCCGTTTCACAATTAAATCAAACGGAAAGAAGTCTTACAAGATAACGGCTGGCAGAAACCTCACAGCATAAATCTTTACTCTGTCCGGCAAACCAGTCCTGACAATAAATCTCCAGTCTCAGAGCTTCTTGCTGTAACGTCCTCACTCAAATAGTCACTTTGTTCCTGGCAAAATATACCAGTCCAGCTGTGTCCTTTTATACTCATTGAGGCAACGTGCTAATTTACTGACTTGCTCTCCTCATTCGCTCCAGCTAATTTTGCCTTCTCAACCGTCTTCTATTTTTTACATTTAACCACAAATTTTCCAAGTTCTCATCTCCACTAGAAGACTCTCTCAAAACTTCCCTGTCAGCCATTCCGGGTTGTTGATCAGATAAGGAACCAGAGGAGGTCAAAGGTCCTGACAATTCTAATACATCAGGTCTGTCGTCCTTTGTCACATTCATCTCCTCATCCTGGTTATCAGTCCAATCACTGATCCATGCCAGCTCATATTTTTCTGCCATGACCTCCTCACCTGAACTCATATCAGTCACAGGAGCTGAATCCAAGCCCGGAGCCACAACAAACTATGTTTGTTCTTTTGCTACATTCTAGTGCTAATTGCATTTTTTGTAGTTAGGTTTATTTCAAATGTTTAAACTTGAGCTTGCCTGAGGTGTGAGTTCTGCCAATGAGCCAGACAGAGTTTTTCTTTCCTTTATAATTTAATTATTTGTATTGTGTTTGTATTATTTGCTGCCTCGTGGTTTCTTTTTCTATCTGGGGAGGGGGGGGGGCTTCTTTCAACAGCAATTCAATAAAGTAGGTTAAACTGTTTCAATTGTTGGTCATCTATTGGTAATGATAGATAGCTTCCTGAAACCCTCCAGAAGATTTTAAGTTGAATTTAGCACTCTCTCTTCATACGTTTCCCAATCTAAAATATACGTGGCTTAAATCTCAAATATTTTCTCCTCTTAACAATTGTTAGAAGTAAAACAAATAGGGATTTTTTAGGTCCCGTTTTATATTTACATTTTCAAACATCTTAATTAATCTTCAGGCTTGTATTTGCTCTCATGAGGCCTCCTCTAAGTTGATTAGTATGTTCTCATTTAACTTGATTTGTTTCTTTGCAAATGCATGCATTGCTTAAAAGCAGCAATCCATTAGAACATTTTATTCTGGTATACTTGGTTGTCATTTTGTTCACTATGTACAAAGTTCTAGTAACTATTTTAAATAGTTACACTATATTAATGTATGGTGTATGAAATAAAAATAAATAAATAAATATGTTTTGATGTGGTAAAAAGTTCTTTCTGTGATATAAAAAATGGAAAGAGAGGCACATAACTAAGGCAGAAAACCAACATATAACCAAATCTGCAAAGATGAAATCAGAAAAGCTAAGGCTCAGAATGAAGTAAAACTTGGAGCAAATATCAAAAAATTAAAAAAAATCTTCCAACATATAAAAAACAACAAAAACATCAAAGAAACAATCAATCCACTAATGGGAGAAGATGGCAAGGAAGTGACAGGCAGCAGGGACAAAGCAAAGGTGCTTAATTCTTTCTTTGCATCTGTCTTTATGCAAAAAGAAAAAAAAATAGCACAATTTAGTAAAAGCAGAACTGTAAAAGACAGATTAGGAATGCAAATTAAAATAGGTAAGAAAATGATAGGAGAACATCTGTTCAATATAGATGAGTTCAAATCGCCAGGTCCTGATGGATTAGACTAGATTAGAACATAATTCTTTATTGGCCAAGTGTTATTGGACACACAAGGAATCTGTTTCTGGTGCATAAGCTCTGTGTACATACAAACAACAAATGATGATCATAATAATAAAATACAATCATCAAAAATCATAAGATACAACATTCAGTGATCGTCACAGAATATTAAATAAGCAATCAGTATAAATCATAATGGGATACTAATAAAAGCAATAAATCAGCAATAAATCATAAAATACAAATGACATCCCAGAGTTTTGAAGGAGCTAGTAGACCTGATCTTGGAACCATTGAACTATATCTTTCAAAGATCCTAGAGCACTGGGCAATTAGCAGAGAGCTGGAAAAGAACTGATGTAGTTTGCATCTTCCAAAATAGAGGAAAAAAATAGAATCCAGGAAACTACAGACCAATCAGCCTTACATCTATTGGGGAAAATCATGGAAAAGATAACCAAGCAACAGATCTGAGACCAATTAGAAGCAAGCAAAGTTATAACCAGAAACCAACATGTATTTGTCAAAAACATATCATGCCAAATAAATCTTATTTCATTCTCTTGACAAAGTGACTAAATTAGTGGACCAGCTTAAAGCTGTGGACATAACATACTTGCATTTCAGTAAGACATTTGACTGAGTAGACTGAGTTTGACTGAGTATTTTTTTAGTAACATAGGAAAATGTGGGATAGACAGCATCACTACCAGATGGATTCATAGCTGGCTAACAAACTGCACTCAATGTGTAGTCATTATGGAGTTATATCTACATGGAGGAAAGTAAGCAGTTGGGTACCCCAAGCTTCTGTTTTAGGCCCAGTATTTTTCAATATGTTCAGAGTATTGTAGGGTAAATTCAGCGCTAGAAAAGTAAACACAGATGACTGAAGCTTCATTTAACTTTTCTATAAACATATAAAATAAATGTTACAATACCAGTTGTAGATTTCTTCAACATGGAGCAAACTCAAATAGAAGCAGACATGTTACAGGTTCAGAACAGAACAGCAACATAAGTTTCATTTTAGTTCAGCAGGCAAGTAGAAGAGAGAACCAGTTTCATTTTCAATAGACAGACTCATAGCTTAACATAGCTTCAGAGCTGCAGAGCGTAACATAGAGCCACACCTAGGCTACTTCTAGTTTCAGTTTCCAAACAGTCCTCATTGGCTGACTTAGTTGCTATGCCTATTCATTGGCTGACCTTGTTATCATGCTCTATTCCAGTTCATAAATATACTCTGACACAATAGTACTCTTCTAAAGGGTGTTTTGCTTCTCATCTAAGAAACTTCTTCAGCTCTGACAGGATGGTGGGGAATGGAAGGATTTATATTCCTTTCAAACAGCTGGCACCTTTGAGACACCCATGACCTGTATGACATAGAGTCTCTATAGACTTTTAACTATATAGTTTGGGATGAACACCCTTTGAATGGTGTCAGAGTAGGAATGGATTTCCAGAGGAAAAATTGCAGACTACAGGAACCAGGAGCAGTGACCTTGAGGACACAGATAAACCTCTAAGTGCTTCAATGACCCTCTAAAAGGATGCAAATGACAGCTGTCTGCAAGGAATATACATCCTTACATTCCCCACTATCCCGTGAGAGCTGAAGAAACTTCTTGGATGAGAAGGGAAACATTTTCAAAAGAAAAAACAAAGTCCAGTTGAACTTTGGAGTAACTGGATGACTCAGAATCTCTATTGACATTTACTCTTTAAAACTATTTAAAAGAGAGAATAAAAGGGGAACTTATCAAGTTTGCAGATGACACCAACCTGGCAGGAATAGCCAACATGCCAGAAAATAGACTCAAGATCCAAATGGATCTTAACAAACTTGAAAACTGGGCTCTATCTAATAAAATGAAATACAATGTAAAAGTAAGGTATTTACTTAGGCAATAAGAACCAAAAATACAGGTATAGATTAGGTGGAGCTTGGCTCAACACCAGTAACTGTAAGAGAGATCCTGGAGTCTTAATGGACAATCATTTAAATATGAGCCAACATGTGTTACAGTCACCAAAAAAGCCAATGCAATCATAGGCATTAACAGAGGGATAGAATCAAAATCACATGAAGTGTTAGCACTACTTTATAATGCCTTGTAAAAGCACAAGTGGAATACTGCATCTCGTTTTGATCATCACAATATTAACTCTGGAAATAGTGTAGAGAAGAGCAACAAAGATTTTTAGGGGGCTGGAGGCTAAAACATACGAAGAACAGTTGCAGGAATTGGGTTTGTCCAGTTTAGTGGGGAAAAAAGGACTTGGAGTGTCATCACAGTAGTGTTCCAACATTTGAGGACAGCCACAAAAAATGGGGATAACATATTTTTCAAAGCACGAGAAGGCAAGACAAGAAGCAATGGATGGAATCTAATCAAGGTGAGAATTAACCTAGAACTAAGGAGTAATTTCCTGACAATGAGATCTATTAACCAGTGGAATGGCTTGCCTTCAGAAGTTGTGGGTACTCCATCATTGGAGACTTTTAAGAAGAGCCATTTGTCTGAAATGGTAAAGGGTTTCCTGCTTGAACAGGGAGTTGGACTAGAAGTCTTCCAAAGTCCCTTCAACTATGTTATTCTGTTTCTATTCCTTTGTCTGTCTGTTGTCTGTCTCAGGGTTTTTTGGGGCAACTGCACAAACTATTTTATACTTTTGTGGTATAGCATATTATTTACTTTCAGGCCCTGCTAAATATTTTTCAAGACACCAACTGTATTTAATAAGAGTGGAATATTGAATAAATTTATTGTAGATTATTGAACGAGCTTATTGACATAGTATATTAACACCCTTATTGTTCATTAGCATGTTTTTGAACATTAAAAATCGAGAAACAAAGACTGAAAATGTCTGATGATATATACGGAATTATTTTGTGTCTTAAAACATCAATCTTACTGATAAACTTTGACAATGAATGAATGAATGTTTCGAAGAAAATTTTACTATGAGCGCTAAAATAATTGGAATTGTAGATTTATTTGGCAGTTTACATACACATTTTTTAAAAAAATCAGCCAAGACAGGAAGACAGATCACAGCATTTCTACTCATAGCCTTCCTAGTGAAATTTTATAGAAAATGATAATTTTTTGAATTAAACTTATCAACATGGCACAATAATGGTTGAATGCCATTTAGTTTTAATCCTACCTATGTTATATACTTTTTACATGTGCTATATATTTATGACTTATTTTATACATATCTTATTTACTCAGTGTTGAATGTTACAGATTTATAATTTGAAGTGACTTCTGACATAAATAAATAAAGAAAAGAACAACGTAGGTTTAATTTAGCCTCTTTCTGCTTGCATGTAATTATATTCCCTGAATATGGTTATATTTTCTCAGTAAATTTTCTCCCATCAACATAGGGAGAGTGTAGAAATGAATAAACATGTTGTTTCTATGAGCAAAATGTCAAATGTGAATCTAAATGTGTTTTTAAATCATGTTTGATTGAGATTGTTGACATTGTATATTAATGACACGAATCTATATTGCTGGAGATTATAAGGTTTTATTATTTATTATTTTGTTTTGTTTTTCTAATACATGATACAGATATTGATAGTCAACTTATTTTTCATATTTCCAACATAAGAAGTTCTGCTGGTTCCATTATGATGCGTTTTTAATATATGACTGTATTAAGTTTTATTGGGACCTAAGGGAAACTGGAATTACAATTGTGATTTTACACCTGATTTTGAAGCACAGCATTGAATGATTCCCTATCCATGAATGTTTCATTAGTCATTCTTGTACTCACTTCAAAATATGAGAATAATTGGCTGTACCTTGGATAACAGAGTTTTATAAAAGAAATAGTTCAAGAGGTTTTTTTTCGGGGAGGGCTTGGTTGGCATGTGAACTTGTCAGGAAATTGTGCAGTCAGTGTCCAAACATAATCAGAGACTCTGATATGAACAAGTTTTATATAAATAAACATATTACAGTAAAAATGATAGGCAAATAGGAGCATAGTTAGGTAAATCAACACAGCAGGAACATCATAAGGTAAATCACAGAGAGCACACACCGCACATAGAGGAAAAAGGCAGGAAAACAAGGAAACTCCCCCTTTATTCTCATAGCAACCAATCACAGCTCAGATTCCCTCATGCAGTGGTCAGCTCTCTTCAGTCAACTAGCTATAACTGTGTATTCTTTTTTAAAAATAATGTTTATTGAAAGTTTCAAAAAAATATATTTAAAAAAAAGAGAAACATGTTCTCACATTTTTTGCCATATTTTCATAGTAGTGCACATTTCTATTAGTGTCAATTAAAGTCATTTGTTACAAGTAAATCTATAACTTATTTCTTAAATCCTTACTTTTTATGTTATCATTACAATTATAATACAATATTTATTTAATTATATTACTTTACATATATACATAGCTATGTATACATTTATCCTTATTTCCATTTTCCCTTGTTGTTTGTTTAATATAACTGTGTATTCTTATTCATTATCCAATGCTTCACTGATCCTGCTATTAAATTTTAAATATCTTAACACTCCTCCAATTTATAACATAATTTAAACCAAATTGTTTCATAAGATCCATACCAATGACTTTATCATGAGGACATCCAATGAAAAATAAATTAAGTCTGTTACATTTTTTTCATTGCTTCTCTGACATTACAATATTTTATGTCAACATGTTTGCTTCTGGTTTTAGTTTAATAGTTATTGTGGGCAGGGGAATAATTGGCATATGAACTTTCTACATTAATGTTATATATGGGTACTTAAGTATGCAGTATGTATGTATGTATGTATGTATGTATGTATGTCCTTATAAATGTCACTTGCTAGTAACATACAAAACCAGGATATATTTATTTATGACCTAGCCTTTCTGTCTAATTTTAATTTAAATTCATTCCTGTTATTTTGTATTTAAAATAAACTTTGGCATATCATATTTTTAATAAAGACATGTGGTTGTAATTGTTTAATGAGGGCCATGTGGCATGTTGCTTTGTGGTTATTTATCTTTTAATGTGATTTTTAATATATATCTGTAGATGAGTACTTTAAACTTATCTTTGACATGCTGCCTTTTTTTTTTTTTTTGGCTTCCAGCTATACTGATTCTCCAATTTTTTAGGTTGTCTTCATGTAAAAGCTCTCTAGTTATAACTGTAAAATATAAGAGGTTTCTCTGGAGGAAAATTTCACATTGCAGATGGAATATAATCCTTAACATTGTTTTCCCCTCTCCTTTCTGCTTTCAAATAGTTAGGGACAGTGGTGAGAACTCCCTTTGTTTCATGTGGTGTACATTACAGTGAAAGAAAGTAACAAAGAAGAAAATGAAGAAAGACATAAAAAAAAATCTAAGCTCAAGGAGGTCAGATCCATCATAGACTTAACGTCTTCAAAGACATATGTGACAGGTGGCAGTTCAAGAAGAAGTATCCGTGAATGCCAAGATAAGGGATTTCCACAGAAAATCTGTGTCCCACTTTACTGTAACTCTGCTAGAGAAGACTTCTGGGAACAGGTTACTGCTACTGTCAGTGATATGCAAAACTCAGTACAGAGGTCCTTGGGTATCTACTTTCAGTTTTATAATGGGAATGGGTTTTTTTAGACTGGCTATGGATTTTAATACCACTTAATTAAAATATTTATTATTTTCATTCATTCTGCTTTTTTCCTGGTTGGTTTTTTCCATATTATCGGTGATATAAAAACCCAGTCATGGAACCAGTTTTGTCTTCTTTATTGCTTTTACTGCATTTTGTTTTTGAGCATAGTTGAGCAGTCACCACAGATTAACAATAAACTGTCTTGTTCTCTAAATTGCAGTTCTTGGCATGTTTTATATTTTTGTTCACTTTCTACACTTCCAGATCACATCCAGGCAATTTAAGAAAGCAAACATGTTTTGCTTGACTGGAAACTTAATGCTTTCTGTATTACCAGTCAAGACCAATTTTAAATTATATTATTTGTAGGGAATGTGTAAGTTTAGAATAGAATAGAATACTTTATTGGCCAAGTATGATTGGACACATGAGGAATTTGTCTTGGTGTAAATTCTCTCAGTATACATAAAGAAAAGATACATTCGTTAAGAATCAAGAATCATAACGTACAACACTTAATGATAGTTATAGGGTACAATCAACAATCAAATCATACTCAGAAACAGTCAATATAAATTGTAAGCAACAAAGTTTCAGTCCTACAATCACAAGTGGGATGGGATGGGTGATAAGGAGTGATGAGAAGATTAACAGTAATAGTAGTGCACACTTTGTAAATAGTTGAACAATGTTGAGGAAAGTATTTGTTTAGCAGAGTGATGGCTTTTGGGAAAAAACTGTTCTTGTGTCTAGTTTGTTATACCCAGCGACAGTCTTCTCTCTGGTCCGCTGCTGAAGTGGGAACTAGAGTCATCGCTGATTGGCTGAGCCCTCTTGACAGCTCGCTATAAAAGGGAGCTGTCAAACAGGCTCAGCTGTCGCCTGTCAGCTGGTTGCTGAGTTAGTGGCGGTACGCCGGGCTGGGTTACATTGTGGCCAGTAAAGCCTGTTAACCTATTCCACCAGCTTCTGCCTCTTCTTCCTTTAGTGCCAAACCCAAAATTGGCGATGAGGATGGGATGTTAGTGAAGTGAGGTGTTTTCTGAGGTAACAAAGAGAGCTGAAGAGCCACAGAGCTAAAGCACTAATAAGGTTAACAAGGCTGCCACTAAGCTAACCCCAGATGGCGGCAGCACCTCCCAACTTCCCAGCGTTCCACACGGCTTCAGAAACATTGACATATATCAATCATTTCGGGTTCGTGATGGACGCCGCCAACCTGACAGATATCCCAGCGAACAGAACGAAAGCTTATTTCTTAAGCTTCTGCGGAGCTATGGTTTTCAATACCACCATTGCCCTGCTGGCTCCACAATAAACTAAGGTTTATTGTTAGTATATATTTGCAGATTCTTTGTTGGTACACATAAGTCTTCGCAGAAGCTAACATACGATGTTACAGTATCTGAGCTCATCTAGGTCTGCAGAGGCATCTTCAAAACGTTTCAATCTGTGCAATCAAGGAAGGCCTGGAGTTTCAGCTTTGCCTCATCAGTCCAAGTCCTCATTGATTTAATTGTTGGTTTAATGGTTTTAAGTCCTTGTCTGTAGGCAGGTACAAGGTGAATCATGCAGTGATCAGAGTGTCCCACAGCTACTTGTGGTAAAGACCTATAAGCATCTTTTACTGTTGTGTAGCAGTGGTCTAAAGTATTTTTTGCCTCTGGTGGGACAATTGACATGCTGGAAATATTTTGGGAGCTTTTCCTTAAATTTGCTTGATTGAAATCTCCTAAAATGATGCGAAGTGAACCTGTGTGTTTGGCTTCAGCCTCCATAATTTGATCAGCAAGAGTTCGTAATGCCTTGTTTACACAGGCTTGCGGAGGAATATACACAACTATTAGGAGAAATGAGGAGAACTCACGTGGAGAGTAAAATGGCTTGCAGTTGATGTGTAAGGACTCTAAATTTTCATCACAAAACTTATATAGTTATATTTTGAGACCAGCTGTTGTTGATATATACACATAATCCTCCACCCTTTGTTTTACCTGATGTCTCTTCAATTCTGTCTGATCTAAATGTCTGAAATCTTGGGATGTATATGGTATTGTCCCCATGAATTTGTGGATTAAGCCAGGTTTCAGTAAAACAAAGAACAGCTGAATTATAAAAATCAGAATTCCATCTATTTAAGAGATGAATTTCATCCATCTTGTTAGCCAATGAGCGTAAATCAGTCAGAAAGATTGAAGGGAGAGGAGTTTTTTTCCTATTCCTTAGTCTGTTTAAATTTCCCACTCGTTTACCTCGTCTCCTCTTCCAGCATGGTTGCTTCTTTGCTTTCTTTGTTATAATCCATAGCACCAGGGAATTGGTTAGAATCTCCTCTGCGTTTGCAAAGACAGGTGCGGGTGAGGAATCAGAAAGCTGCTCCTTAAGGAAACATTGCTTAATTCTTAGCAGATGTTCTTGTGAGTATGAAATCTGTAGTGATTTGCAGATAATTATAAAGAAACCATCAGAGAGCATTTCACTGAGGCAGCCATTGTCGGTGCCATCTTGAGTACATCTTGAGTACAGTGCCATCTTGAGTATGTCAGTGCCATCTGGAGTTTATACATATCAGGTATCTGCAGTGGGTATGTAGAATGTAAAAAAACTCAAGATGGGCTCCATGATTGAAACGGTGTCCTTTTTTCTATGTTCTATAAGTTTAATACGTGTTGTATCACTATAAATATGTTTAATTGTTACACATGAAAAAGAAATGGGGCTTCAATTGTACACTTGCAGACACTATGTTCCTTTAAAAAAATCCTGCAAATGTCTTAATACACATGCAATGAATATTTACATTTCATTTTTATCTGCAGTCAGAAATGGAAACTGATTAAATGACATATGCATTTGTTATAGTGGTATTATTGTTACAGTGGCAGTAGATGAAATTCAGAGATGTAACCTGCTTAGCCCAGAGGACTTTAATTAATATTGTAGTATGAAAGAATACACATTACACTGTCTGGGGTCGTCTGGAGGGGGAGACTGGACACTGAACTAAGTGTTGAGACATGTCTTGTGTTTCCGTTGTAGCCTGGATTGCGCCGTAGCAGTGCAAAACGACCATTCTTGAACGATCAGTGGTGGGTCCCTCCCCACTTGTTTTCCTGGGTTTTCTCGCACCTCTTTTCCTCCTTTCCCCATCCTGCATCTTCAGCGCATGTCCCGGAGGTGAAAAGACCCGCGGCACCAAGTACGTCATATAGAGACTATTCTTCCCATCCCCCCCCCATCCCTGTTTCTATCTTGCCACCGAGGGCTGGACCTGATGCAAGGTGTGCGTAGCCTCAGTGTCCCAAGTCTGGATTGCTGTGACACTGGGGACATTTGCACGGCCCTTGTGGCATCTGCTGTGATTGGCATGCATGAGGTTTTAGCTCCTTGGAGGTTACTGGCTTTCCTGGCTTCCTGTGCTGGATCAGAATGCACCATTTTCTGGGAGTTAGTGGGGCTGCAGACAGTGGTAGGCTCTCCTCTCGATTGAGGAAGGGAACCGCGCTGTGGGGTCCCGCTGTGGCTGAAGGAGAAAGTGGCATTCGGCTTTTTGTGAAGGGAGGAAACATGAAACATTTTGTCCAGGGGTGGGTTTCTACCAGTTCTGTCCACTGGTACAGAACTGGTTTCTACCAGTTCTGTCCACATTTCATCCAGGGGTGGGTTTCTACCAGTTCTGTAGAACTGGTAGCTCTGAAGAGTAGCAGACATAGAATCGGTTCAATGTCTGCTGATGTTTTTGCCCACCCGCCCACCCGAGCTCTTACCTGATCTTTAGTTCCTGATTTTTTTCAACTTCAGCTGCCGAACGAGGCACAGCTGCAGTTAAAAAAACAAGAAAAGAGGGCTGTTTCAAAGGCTGCTTCTCAGCGCAGCATGCTAATGACTATTTACAGGCGCTCGGCTCACAGAGGGCAGGGAAGCTCGTAAATCCTGAACTGGTAGTTAATCCTGTCATATCCCACCCCTGATTTCATCCCTTGGGAGCAGCAGCGGAGTGCTCTGACCAGGAGGGCAGGGACCCGTCTGTCTCCTGTAACAGTGCCTCCACTGCCCTCCCGAGTGGTGTGTGTGTGTGTGTGAGAGAGAGAGAGAGAGAGAGAGAGGGAGAGAGGGAGAAAGGAAGGAAGAAAGAAAGGAAGAAAGGAAAGGAGAGAAAGAAAGAGAAATAAATAAATAAAAAGAAATAGAAAGGAAGGGGGAGAGAGTGTGTGGTGTGTGAGTATGTGTGAGAGAAAGAGACAAGAAAAGAAAGCAAGAAAGAAAAAGAAAGAAAGAAAGAGCAAGGGAGAGAAAAAAAGAAAAAAGAAAGAGAAAAAAGAAAGAAAGAAAGGGGGGGGGGAGAAAACTCTGTGCCATTATTTTTAATGGTTCCATTATTTATCATATATTAATATTTTACACTGTCCCCTATACCTAGAGTGATTTTACTGCCTTTCTTTTGCCTAGGTCTACCACATGTTTTTCAGGGTATACATTCAGTGTCTATAGTCCAGAGCATAAATACACTTGTGTTTAACAGAGTTGAAAGGGACTTTGGAGGTCTTATAATTCAACTCCCTGCTCAGGCAGGAAAACTGAGGATGGCAAACTTTGAGTAGAGGTCCTGGGAAAGGTGTCAGAGTAACAGAATAACACTTAGAAGGGACCTTGGGGGGAACCCTATACCATTTCAGAGAAATGGCTGGCCAGTCTTTTCTTAAAAACTTCCAGTGATTGAGCACCTAGAACTTCTGGAGACAAGCAGTTCCACTGGTTAATTGTTCTCACTGTCAGGAAGTTTCTCCTTAGTTTTAGGTTGCTTCTCTCTTTGTCAGTTTCCATCCATTTCTTTTTGTTTGCCTTCTGGTGCTTTGGAAAATACATTGCTCCCTCCCACTCTTTCTGGTAGTGTATTGCCTATCACACTCTTGGGCAAAGTATGTGAGCCATTTCCTTCTTTCAATGATCCATGAAAGTACATCTATAATATATAGATAATTAAGTCAAAAAAAGGTGAACAACATTTTTACAGAACTATAGATATGTTGAGGTTGGGTGTGACAAGGAATGGCTGGGAGGGGAGGGGTCAGGCGAGGTACCCCTTGATGTGAGTGACATTGATTTGGCCACACTCACCCAGTCACATGACCAAGCCACACCCACCCAGCTACATGACCATCAAGCATGCCCACCCAGCCACATGACCACTAAGCCACGTCCACCAAATAAGCCATGCCCACAGAACCAGTAGTAATTTTTTTTGAATCCCACCACTGATCTGAATGCATATTTCACTTTGCTTGATGGTCACCACAAAAAGATCAGAAAATTGACAGAAAATTTTGATTTTTAAAAAAGGTACAATACAAGGATGTTCACTATCCCCTTTACTATTTATACTGACCTTGGAAGTACTAACTAGAAATATCAGACAAGATGAAGAAATAAAAGGTATAGAAATAAAAAAAGAGAAATATAAGTTTCAAGCATTTGCAGATGATTTGATTTTTATATTAGAAGATCCACTAAAAACTGGACCTAAGATAAATAACAAATAGAAGAATATGGTGCAGTCACAAAACTGAAAATAAACAACTAAAATACTAGTTAAAAATCTTACAGATACACAGAAAAAAGAGCTAATGGGAAAATTGACATACAGATAGTTAAGAAAGTAAAGTATTTAGGGATACAATTAACAGCAAAATGTGCAATGATTAAAAAGGATAATTATACGAAGCTGATGCAACAAATCAAATCAGATTTGGAGAAATGGAAAAAATTGCAATTGTCATTGACAGGAAGAGTAGCTACTATATAAATAAATATGTTACCAAGACTATTATACTTATCTCAAACAATTCCAATGAAGCTGGGGAAAAATATTTTGAAGAACTAAATAAAATAATGCTAATTTGGCTTGGGGAAAAAAGCAAGAATAAGCCTGAAAATGTTGCAAGATTCCAAAAAAGGAGGGGGCTTTGGATTGCCAGATTGGGAATTGTATTATCAGGCCTCAGTACTTACATGGGTGAAATAATGAATTAATTTGAGGCATAAAAGACTATTAAACTTAGAAGGACATGACCTTCAATTAGTTTGGCATGCTTTCTTATGGTATGGGAAAAATAAAATACATAATTATTTTCAAAGACATTATATTAGAAATCAAAGAAGAACACTATTTAAAAATACCCGTCTGGCTTTCTACAATGGAAGCACTGATACATCCTAATGTTATCAATATGGGAAAAAAATTGTAAGATATAAAGATATTTTGAAAGAAAAGGGGGAATTAAAAACTAAGCAAGAACTGAGTAGTCAAGGGATGAATATAGATAGCATGGTGGTCACAAGTGCAGATACAATCTCAATATGAGAAAGATGCCAAAATGTACGTTTTAAATAAAGAATTAACAGAATTAGATCAGATGTTAACTGGGACAATGATAGCTTGGGCTATCTTTGGATATACAATAGAACAATGGAAAAACGAAGAGATCCTGACAGAAAAGTAATTTAAAAAATATTTAAATTTGCAGAAATGGACACATTTACAATTAAGGAAAAAGAAGGAACTGAGTATTTCTTGTCATGGGGCTTATTTTACTAATGATTAGATAATAAAAACATAAGTTAGAAATATGAATACAAAAACTAATGTTATAAAGGAGGCTTGTTAAAGGAGATAAGTAAATTATTATTATTATTATTATTATTATTATTATTATTATTATTATTATTATTAATCATAAGTCACTTTGTTGAGGCTTTTGAAACAGTGACTTTTTTGAACAGTCACTAAATAATCTGTTGTAAGCCAAGGACTACCTGTATATGACACCAGAAAAATGTTCTAAGGTGGGGAAAGATACTTCTTTACTTCTTATTTCATTCTTTCATAAAGTGACTAAATTAGTAGACCAGCAAAATGCTGTGGAGATAGTATACTTAGATTTTAATAAGGAATTTGACAAAGTAGATCACAATCTACTTCTTGGTAAGCTAGAAAAATGTGGAATGGACATTACTACCAGATGGATTTTGTAGCTGGCTGACAAACTGTGGTGGTCTCTCATGGAAAAGATGAGACACAAGCGAGTGTTCTCGGGATGAGAGCCCAGAGCAAATTCCAGTGCTCCCTTTTATTGAGATTTTTAGCATAGCAAGTATAGTCACATTGTGGATTACAATAATTAGATATAGTACAGACTTGTTTACAGTTGTCCGAGCTGCTTGATTGTTTCTAGTGTTTGTTCTTAATTTCCTTACACTATCTCAGTGACCTTTAAGCAAGCATGTATGTATAAGATCTTAGACTAATCATTACCCAATACCCAAGTCAAAGTTTATTCCCACATCTCCCCTGTTTTAGTTTTTTGATGATCGCGGATGCCTCGGTAGCTTTTCGCCATCTGCAACAGCAGTTCTCCTTCCGTAGGCTTCACCCGACACATTCCTAAAAGTCCAGGGAGACATTGGATACAACAGCATACACAAAGAGAAAATATAATAAGCAATATCACTCCAACAATTAGGTGACGAATCCATGAACCATCTGGCAACCAGGACCAAAGTGCAGACCACACGTCCAGTCCCTCACCCTCCGATTGTAATGGATTCTCCTTCAAGGTTTATTCCATATGCTGTATAGTAGCTGTAATGTTGGGAGAATAATCAGAGATATACATGCAACAATGCGTATGAACCACAGTGCAAACTCCCCCTTGCGCAGCCAAAATAGTGTCCACCGCATATCTGGTTTGCAGGACAAAGTCAAGAATTTTGCCTTGCTCTTCTTCAAGCAGCTTTAGCGTTTTAATGGTGTCTTTAAACATAGTAACTGTCCAATTGTTTAAACGATGTAAATCTCTATAGTTCATCATGACTCCTAAGGGGGAATAACTCCCCTTGATATTTGTGTCCAGTAGTCATGGGTCAAAACAGAGTTTACTTCCGTTGCAGAACACGCATTGCGGATATGAGCAGTCCCCAAAGATTTTAAAATGACATGAGATGGGATTACTTTCCCAAAGGTGCAGACCCCTTTCCATCGTGCTGGCATGCGATCATAGGCCATCCATCCACACAGCAACCATAGATTTGCTCCCAGGAGATGACCAACCTTATTTGGCTCAGCATAGATTAGTTTTGCAAAGGACCCCATTAACATAGCCAAATAAGTGGATGATGGTGCATTATTCCCATTTGCACATTTAGGCAGCTGGTTTTCTTTCGTGGTGGGACAGCATGTGGCAGGAATATAGGGACACCCATTTTCATTGATCAAAGATATGATATCAAAATAAGAAATGTTGTGTACAAAGTAAGTAAGATTTTTTGTTTTCATGTCACCCGAATAAACCCAACTTCCATTGCCAATAACAATTGCTTTGTTACAAAAAGGATATGTTCCCAAGTAAGTCATATTCTCTACCGTCTCATTGTGGGTCCAGCAGATACCCGCCACCTCTTGGATCCGGCTTCCAAGGTGTAAGGTATTTATGTTACTTGTAGTCCAACTGCTAGATCACGTCCCTGAACAACCATAGCATTGTTCCTTATACCAGTCGCCTTTGGCCAGAGGTATTGCAACCATTGGAAGCCCTGATGTTTTGGGAGTTGGCATGTGCATGCATACCCAACAATCAGTTTGTTTTTTTTAAAACAAATTTTATTAATTTTCAAAGAGAGTACACAGACAAACAAAACATGACATAAGAACATAGAACATCTTTTCTAAAAACTGCTTAACAAAACAAGTAAGACATCTCATTTAAATACAACATAGTTCTAAATTATCACATTTCCACACACAATTTAATATGCATCTTGTCGCGTTGAGCGACCAGTCTGTTGTTTCGGCTTTCTGGTTGATTGCTGAATTCCTCTCAGAGAATAACCCTCGCAAGGGTGAGTTAGTCCTCGCAAGGACGAAGTTTAAAGTAACCCTCGCAAGGGTGAGAAAATAGCCCTCGCAAGGGCGAGGCTAGGCAAGACTCTCGCAAGAGTGACTGCCAAGCAAGCTCCAGAAATAAAACACACAAAACACAAGCGATCTTAAAAATGAGGCAGCACTTTGAGCCTGGGGGAGATGGGATTCCCCGGCTGCCCTGGAACAGATGGAAATGTCCGGGCTTCTGCTTCTTCTGCTCCTTCCTTCCCCAGGCTTTTTGCTGTCCCCTTTTATTGTGCTAATTCAAGGGAGGAGGTGAGAGAGGAATTTTACAGGAAGGTAAAAAGATACAATGTTAATCTTTTTGACCAGTCTACGTGACATGAGCCACGTACTCTGTAGCTGCTATTTTGTAACTGCTATAGACAGGCATATCTTCTTTGAATACACATTCTTTGTCTGCGGTTAATCCTTTATTAACTCCCTTCCTGTCAGTGCTTTCCTTCTATAATGTTCTGAACTGAATACGTGCTTTTTAGCAAGATTTCTTTTTGTGAAAAAATACAAGACAGAGCCAAGGTAAAATAGTCACAGCATCTTATATATTCAACTCCATATCTTATTACTGTTTTCCAACTTCTCACTGTTTCTTCCTTTATTTCTGTTCAGTTTTATTCATTAAAGTTATACTTTCGTGTATTTCATCATATGTTCTTATCCAACATCATTACTCCTCAATAAACAAACATAAACTAACAAAACACATAACGTAAAAACAAAAACTTCTTTTTAGAAAGTGGCTTAACCCCGGGTAATAACTTTTTGTACAGACATAAATCAAATTCATGCTCACCTTATATACTATTTCGTATCTTATTTAAAATTCTATATTTTCCATATATCTTCTTCCCTCTTTTCACTCTCTTAATTCTATTTTATTTATTTAATCTCAATTTAAATCATTATACTTGTATCTTTTGTCCGTTCTTTTTCATTTATCCATTTATCTTTCTCTTTAACACAAACTTTTTCCTGTAGTGACTGGTTGAAGTATGACACCTTTCTATTTCCCCCCCAAATTTAACACTTAAAATAATACATAGTTTCTATTCTGATTCTGCTTAGTACATTCTACATAACATTTTAAAATATAAAACATAATAATCTTATAGTATATTAAAAATAATGTTCCATAACAAATTAGTTAATTAAACTAATTACACATTCCCTACAGTATTCTATTAACAAATACTAAAATACAATCTTGTGTACTTTTGCAGAATCTCTTTTTAGATTATGTTTTACCCTTTATCTCTGAAAAAAATTGTTTATTAACATCTTGTTTTAAGCCTTTATAACTTCCCTTCATTTTATCCCCTCCTTCCTTGTCAAATCTAACCTTTTTACCCCCCCAATCTCCAGCTTTTAGTCTCCCTCTCTGTTGTATTCCTCTTTTCTGTTGCTTTCTATCATTATATCGATTTTTCACCTTACTTTTCCCTTTCTTGGTTGTTTTTTTAGAACTTAAATTCTTCATTTTCTTCTCTTTTTTTACCCTTTTTTAAAATCATATGTCCATTAAAGATGGCTTCTTCTTCATCATCACAGCCTTTTTCTTGTTGCATTTCCTGATAAGTAGAAATCGCCATTTCTAAAAAGCAAAGGATAGATCCAAAAGAACCCTTGCCTTCTTCTTCCTGTTGTCTTAATTTTTCAAATTGCATTTTCAGTTCTTCAACAGATACCATTGTGAAAGAAAAAAATTTTTTTTTAAACAATCCAAATGTTTTCTTAGTCTTTCAAAAGATAGTTAAGGTCCCAAAGTCATCAAGCAATCAAAATCAGCGCAATCAGCACAGTCTGTTTCACTTTCTTCTACTTTCTCTTCCTGGGGCAGAATTCAATTACACAATTCCAAGGTATTTTTTGGAAGTTTTATTGCGATTTAATCTCTAATCTTATAAAACTCCAAGCAGTCTCCTTCAACAAACGGTAGTATAAATCATTTACCTTTCTTCCTTCCCACTTAAAGCAAAAAGATTTTAATTTTTAAATATCAGTATTTAGAAATCTAATGTCCCCTTGGCTTCAATTTTGAAAGTTAGTACCTTCAGCTGCCAAAGCGGGTATTTCCGATTTCCATCTGCTGTCTCCGTGGGAAGGAAAGTGAGGAGAAAAAAAAAACTTTCCCTTTAGTTTCCACCGTAGCTTAATGATCTTCTGGGAAACAATATATCACTTAAAAGGCCAAAGTTCCAGGATATTCAGATGTTAATTGTCGTCCCAGTTCAGCAAAAGCTTTCTCTGTCTTCACTTCCTCCTGCACATAACTTATCCGGCTGAGAGGTTCTTTGTGATGGCCATTGCTGACCGTCGCTCCACCACCTTTGGAAAAGGGAGTTAAGCCGGCTGGGAAGGGGGGGTGCGATATCCCCCGACCCCTACCCGGATCTCCCCTCTCTTCAGTTATCCCTACAGGATAATTATAGCCTCCTAATCCAGTTGGATTGAAGGTACTCCAGCAGCGAGCGCAGCGGGGATCGCGCACAAATGCGAATTCCTGCTGCCTCCGAAGCCTGACAAACCGGAAGGGCCCAACAATCAGTTTTATTATGAAGGTTTGCTAGTTTCTCCATGTCCTGGATCAACGTGTTTCTTTTCCATTCCCCCAAATCCACCCCCTTGCCCCTTTGGCTGATGATAAGGACGCACACAATGAGCAGGAACCCAAACAACTGTCCCCTCATCTTCAACGGCAGCGTATCCTCGGCCCCAAGTTATCAGTGGGACAGGTCCTCTCCACGTTGGATCTGGCAGTCTCCTATACCAGACTTTCGGTCTTGGCGCTCCTGCAGAAGGGGAGGAAGCAAAATACCTACTGGCTGCCGTAGCAGCAGGAGATCCTGTTATGTTTAGAAAATTTAAAGTGTATAAGGTAATATTAAGAATGTTTTGTATGTAAGGCAAACCATATCCATCCACTTCCCCCGTTTTTGTTTTTATATGAAGGTGTGTTATACAGACTAGAAGTTGGCTCAATGTGGCCTAATTGTAGCTGCTCAGCTACCAATTGATGTAAAGCTACAAGCTTTTCCTGTGGAAGTGGCCATTGGTCAATCCAAACTGGCTGAGAGGTTAACAGTTGTAACTTTTCTATTATCCAATAACAATTTTTGTGCGGAACTGTGACAGCAAATCTCTACCCCACAAGTTTATATGCAGGGGCAACACAAGAGGTTGAATCCTTACGGTCTCGCCAGTTGCTCTGTGCAATGCCATCAACCAATGTACACTACTCTTACAAACTGCATACCACCTACGCCACGAACAGCCAGAGAGTCCTCAAGCGCCCATTCATTTGGCCATTCCTTTTGGCGTATCACAGAGACATCTGCTCCAGAATCTATAAGGCCAGAAAATGATTTTCCTTGAATTTCAATTGTCATTTTTGGTTGGTCTGTAGTCAAATTTTTTGTCAGTGCTAGCAATTCTGCAGCAACTGGAGAACTGGCCATTTCAGTGGACCCAAAACCGCCAGTTCGTGGGATCCCAATTAAAGGATTCATAGGAATGTATGGAAGCAATAATAACTGGGCAATAGATTCACCGGCCATTAATGATGCAGGAGTATCAGTGTACAATTGTATCTTAATAACCCCTTTATAATCTTGATCAATAACCCCTGGAATAACAAAGAACCCTTTTTTTGATGGAGATGACCTGGGAAGTACCAATCCCACTGTTTTTTCTGGCAGTGGCACATGCAAATGAGTGTCTTCAGTGTACACTTGATTAGGAAAAGTCACATCAATCGAGTGTAACATTTTTAAACACAAACCTGCATTCCCGGTAGTTGCGGGCGATGCCTTTGTAACAGCCTTGGGAGCGGGGCTAGCTGCACGCCCCAAATTTAGTTTCCCAAATTTTGGTTCTGATCAGAGCGACATTGATTTGCCCAATGAAACCCTTTTTTGCATTTCGGACAGACCGACTTGGGCGGACGTCCTTATTTTTGTTTTTGTTAAACGCCATCCCCCCAGGTGCTCGGCACTGGGCTTTAAAATGGCCAGGATTCCCACAATTAAAACAGTTCCCGTAGGTTTCATCCCTCTTTGTAATGCCATAGCCAAAGTCTCCATGTTGTAAGCCTGAGAACCCACCACTGCACATGCCTTTAACAGATCAGCCAGAGTAACCTCACCTCTAGCCACCAAAGGCTGTAAGATACGCTTGCAGTCAGCGTTTGCATTTTCGACTGCCAATCTCAGCAAAAGTTCCTTTGCCGCTTCCTCATTGGAGATTTGCTGGGTAATAGCCAATTGTAGTCTTTCCACAAAATCGTTATAAGACTCAGATGCTGTTTGCTTAATTTGAGAAAAAGACCGTGCCGGGGTTCCCACATCCTGGATGCGGGACAACGCCCCAAGGACAGCCGCCATAACCACGGGAAGTGCGTGATCAGGCACATTAGTAGTTTGATCAGCAGTGGATTCAAACAAGCCTGCCCCATAGATTTGGTCTGGCATGTACAGCTCCCCCGAATTCCGTCCCCTAGTGATAGCTTCCCTTTGGTACTCTGAATCAAAAACCACATACTGAGTAGAACTCAATATCATTCTCATTAAATCTTTCCAATCATTAGGAATCATACGTAAGGTAGCCAAACTTGTCAAAAGACCCTTTGTAAAAGGACTTTGAATACCATAATCTTTAACGGCTTTCTTGATTTCCCTAAGTACTGCCAACGGAATCGGGACCCATTCCGCCTGCATGTTGCCTTGAGCATCCACTTGCCTATTAACTGGAAACAAATTCATCTGGGGAATTTCATCAGGTTCTAATTTCCCCTCATTGAAAGCCTGATGCATCATTGCTTGAACTTTTCCCATTTGTGGCTGGGGTTTCTCATCCACAGGCGGAGGCACTGTTGGGGGTGAGAAAACATACTCCAGCTTTGGAGTCGGAGGGTGCAACACAACTCCTTTATAAGGAGGAAGTTCTGCTAAAGGTTTTAAAAGAGGTTGTTGCTGGGTCTCTAAAGCAGCCATAACAACCTTCCAATATGTCAAAATTTCAGCTGTTGCCCGTGGTTCCTCATGAAGGATAGTTCCAATTTTCCTCCATGTGTCTAACTTTAAAGAGTCCTTTTCTGAGTACCAGGGGCATTGCTACCAGATCTCTTGCAGCAGCTTTTTCACATTACCTCTTGAAAGAACTATATGTTCCCCTCCAGAAGGTTTAAAGAGAAAGAAATTTGTCCTGACTAGCTTCAGCAGCTCACTAACATGACATTCCTGTGGCTGAGAAAGTTTTCCCCCCATGTTCTCTGAAAAATCCTATTGTCCAGCAATAGTTAAGTACATACTTTACCTATTCCAGGCGAGGAAACACAGAGGTCCGGACACGTACCACCTGCAGTGGATCACGTCGGGGTCACCACTTGTGGTGGTCTCTCATGGAAAAGATGAGACACAAGCGAGTGTTCTTGGGATGAGAGCCCAGAGCAAATTCCAGTGCTCCCTTTTATTGAGATTTTTAGCATAGCAAGTATAGTCACATTGTGGATTACAATAATTAGATATAGTACAGACTTGTTTACAGTTGTCTGAGCTGCTTGATTGTTTCTAGTGTTTGTTCTTAATTTCCTTACACTATATCAGTGACCTTTAAGCAAGCATGTATGTATAAGGTCTTAGACTAATCATTACCCAATACCCAAGTCAAAGTTTATTCCCACACAAACCATACTCAAGGAGTAATTCTTAATGGTACTACATCCACATGGAGAGAAGTAAGTAGTGGGATACCACAAGGCTTCATCTTAGGCCAAATATTCTTCAATATGTTCATAAATGACATAGATGAGGGAATAGAAAGGGAACTTATCAAATTTGCAGATGACACTAAACTATCAGGAATAGCTAAAATCCCAGAAGACAAGCTCAGGATCCAAAACATTATTGACAAACTTGAACAATGGGCCCTATTCAACAAATGAATTTTAATAGGGAGAAAAGTTTTACATTTAGGCAGGAAAAATTAAAGGTATAACTACAGATTGGGTGAGACCTGGCTCAAAAACAGTAACTGTGAGAGGGACCTTGGAATCCTAGTGGATTCTATCATTTGAATATGAGCCAGCAATGTGCAGCCGCTGCCAAAAAAGCTAATTCAATCGTGGGTTGTATAAACAGAGGCATAGAATCAAGATCGTGTGAAGTATTCGTACCACTTTATAAAACCCTAGTAAGACCACACCTGGAATACTGCAACCAATTTTGGTCACCATATTACAAAAAAGATGCTGAGATCTTGGAAAAAGTTCAGAGAATAGCAACTAAGATGATCAAAAGCCTGGAGACTAATATGAAGAACAGCTGCAGGATTTGAGTTTGGCTAGTCTAGAGAAAAGAAAAAGTAGGAGTGACATGATAGCAATATTCCAGTATTTGTGGGGCTGCCAAAAAGAAAAAGAGGTCAAATTATTCTCTAAAGCATCAGAGGGCAGGACCAGAAACAATGGTTAGAAACTAACCAAAGAGAGAAGCAACCTGGAATAAAGGAGAAACTTCCTAATAGTGAGGACAATTAACCGGTGAAATAGCTTGCCTCCAGAAATTGTGAGCACTCCATCACTGGTCGTTTTTAAGAAGAAACTAGACAGCCACTTATCTGAAATAGTATAGGTTCTCCTGCTTGAGCAGGGGGACGGACTAGAAGATCTCCAAGGTTCCTTCAAGCTCTATTCTATTCTAACTTCTAATCACTGTTGGAAGAGTGAGAACCATGAAGGGATATTTTATCATGAATGGTAAAAAAGTAAAAAGATATTGGTTACAAATATATGGGGTAGTGTGGGGAGTTCAAAAAATTAATTTCTAAATAAAACTGGCACTTTGAAATGAAACTTTTCTTATTTGGTCTTATGGACAGTAAACTAGAAAACATTAATGGATTATTTAATATATGGTATAAGCTGCAACAAAGATATCATATGCACAGGCTTGGAAGATACAGAATCTTTAATAATGTAGAAAGGGAGTTTGAAAAAGTTTGCAGAAATGGCTAAATTGACTGAAATCCCTTTTTGCTGAAAGTGGATATAAATGAACTGTTGATTTTGGGAATTATTGATTGACAAGTTCTGTTTATGGGAAGAAAGGAACTGTGGAATGTAATATGGATGGTGGAGATGGTAATTGATGTATGCAATTATCTTTGAGGCTAGCAGTCTTATCTATTTACAGGGGTCCCCATTTACAGCTGGCTGGAGAATTCTGGGAGTTGAAGTCCACAAGTCTTAAAGTTGCCAAGTTTGGAGACCTGATCTATTATGCCTTTAGTCTTCCCTATGCATCAAAAATATATGCACCTAGTATTATCTTATTTTGGATAAGATTGCTTCCTTAATTAATTAAATCTTACTTTACTAGTGAAAAGTTTCAGTGTTCTAAGAAATAAAATGGAATTGCAGTTTGTGGGTTGGTTCCTCATTTCTACCTAATACTGTATTTAGCCTTAAATGCAATTTAGGATTGGAGAAATTGAAAGGCAACGAGAAATAAGAGGATTTCCCCCCTGGATTTTTACTAACTACACAGATTGGTTTCCAAAATCATTTTCTTATGTTTTTTTTTCTTTGGGCACCTTGTGGGAGGATACCAAAATGGTAACAGGAGTTCATTTTATTCTTTCAGTTTGGGTCCTTGATTAAATATCAGACTGGTTGGGACGCTGTGCTTTGTGTCTCATGGGAAACCACTGATAAAATCTTTGAACATGATTTCCAAAGTTATTGTCTTGGTATCCGCCATAAACTTAAATAGCTTACTTATCAGCCTGTGATGGGATACCTTGCCAAATGTTTTATAAGGTATTTTGAAATTTACGTCTACTGTACAAGTTATCCAGTCAGGTCTGTTTATGATGTCCTTGCCCTGCATCAGAAGTAGAGGTACAATGGAATGGAATGGAGTGCTAATTTGACAAGATTTGTTCTTGACAAATCAGTACTGGCTTCTGTTAATATGTCATATTGTATCTTGTATTGTAACTTGTATGAAATGTTTCAAAAATTTGCATCTTTGTACAGAGGACATACAAATCTTTTTTGTATTATTCCAGTTTGCGAATAAAGTGATTATATGTATGTGTTCATATATAATTTAGCTACAAATGTGAGGAAATGTAAAGATGTTTTGAGTTTTCCTTAGCATTGATCCTTTTTGTAATGGAATATACATTGATAATTTGAGTTCCTTGATTGTGTTTTCTATCCTTCATTATAAACTACATCCAGTTGACATCCCATCATCTCTGCAGTCTTTTTGCTAACAATATTTTCTAGAGTCTATTTCACTTCATCCATAGATCTAGAAACATTACCTGGAGATGCTATGGAATATATTATGAAGTTTTAAAGTAAAAAATATTTTTTTTGAATTCTTGGGTTTTATTTCGCTAGATCTCTGCCCCTCACTTAGCTTTGTTTTATCTTCTGCTAGTCTAATTGTTAGTGTTCTTCAGTTAATAATTCCTATGTCTAATCCAAGAATTCCTCATTGTTCATAATGAGCCAAAATATAGATTCCTTTTTCTCTAATGTCATCATTTTTTATGCCAGTGAGGGAGGGAGAGAGAGAGAGAGAGAGAGAGAGAGAGAGCGAGAGAGAGAGAGAGAGAGAGAGAGAATCTTTCTTGTTCTCTTCTGCAAAATTCCTGATCATTCATTGTCTGGTTTCCTAAATTTCTCCTGGAGGTTTCCTCAACCAGAAGCAATGGGTGCCCTTCAGGAAATATTCAGTAACAACCAATAAGCAGAGGTTCCTTTTGTGTTTTCTTCTCTTTTCTGCTTTTTTCTTTTCTTTTCTTGAGTTAGACTTGCTATCAGGCTCTTATTTGCCAAGACGGTGATACAATTATTTGAGATAGCTGTCTATATTAGATGGAGATACCAGGGTTAGCATAAAGGGAACATTTTACTACATCTGCCTCATGTTTTTTAAGTTTCAGTCACAAATACATCATGTGGGGATGCAATTCTTAGTATAAATACCATGATCTTTAATAAAAACATTTTGTCAAATTTAATCTACATCTGTAGATTATTTTGCAATGTGATTTTATTTTGTATTTTATCCATATTATGCAATACGAGTCTTATTTGTTCTTAGATCTGGTCTATTGATTGTAATAAAACTTGAAAATGCAAATATTATAAAATTCTATTCACATATCTTAACCAACTTCATTTTTAAATATTTATATCAAGTCTATTGCTACTTATCTCCTGGGAATTTGGAAATGTCTACCAAGTTCTTTTGTCAGGAATATCTTTTCATTGTATAGCTTAGGCTAAGAGAAAGGGGATAGAGATACAAAGAACCAAACATTTTGAAAGTGTAGAGCTGGATCAAATCTCCATTCTGCTATGAAGTTTGCTGAATGATTTTGGCTCATTCACTATATAATTTCATAAGATGAAGAAAAAGTATGAAGAAAAATAGTGTATCTTGCTCTTAATTAAAAAGCAAATTAAAAATTTAATAAATTAGGCAGTAATCCTACACTACTGGTTAATAAATCTTATAAAAGAATTATAACCATTTAACTAGCAATTTGGGTTTTGTTTTGTTGAAAGTATATATGTTTTGTTAAAAGCCTATATTTAAAACAAAAGTTGAAGGGAGAAAATGAATTATTAATGTGGTTTCGATGTAACAATAAATATTTACCTGCTTGTAACGTTTCAGTGATATTAAATTACTCATAGAGAATTGGTGGAATTGAAGTAAGAAGAAACAGTGTATTTCAGCTGATCTGTAGTTCTCTTCATCTAGTGAAAAGCATTTCCCATAATAGCTTGCTGCAGTATGAATTTGGAATATGGAATATTTTAATTTAATTCTGGTTAGGACAGAAACTACATTATAGATACAAAGCCAGTTTGGGCCAATCACTTTCACTCAGTTCTAGGAAGGAATAAATGGAAAACTACTTTTGAAAATCCTTGCCAAAAAAACCTGTAGGGGCTTATCCAGACAATTGCCAGCAGCCAACGTAGGAACTCAAAGGAGCCAAAAAACCTAAACAGAAGAACAAACCCCCCCCCAGCTCTTCAAATGTTGTTCTACCTACATCCAAATAGTCTTCTCAGTACAGTTTTCTTCATGTGTGCCATAAGAATTCTGAAGGGCATATCCGGTAAGTGACTTCTATGCCAATAGAATAGTAATTTCCACCATTTATTATGACCTTCAAATTGGCCTTCGTTCAGTTTTAGATTGCCTTCTAGTATTGTTTAGAAAAGTTTTGCCCTTGCACATTAGTTGAAGCATATAGTTTTGAAATTAATTATACTTAACAAAACTAATTTTGATGCTGTAAACATTGCAATTTAAACAATGGGTGTCCTTAAATATACAGTAGTTATTCCAACAGAGGGAATAACTGCTGGAAATAATCTATTAATAATCAGAATTTCTTTAATTTCTAAAGTATTGCTAAAGATTACATTTTAATATATTTATTGTGTAATGGTATATTTATAATGTCTTATTTTTTATTTCAGATTCAGCCCCTGCTTTGAATTCTTTAAAATACTGTAAGTAATTTTTTTGTTTTGTATTTGATTATTTAGTGCTAAAAGTCATTTGAAATTATCTGTTTCTATAATATATATTTATTCCCAATTAATGTATCCTATTTTTAACAATGATGTACCAGGAAATAATTAATAGGTTGTTATAAATTACTTGCTTCCTTTGAAATTCTTCAAATCTATGACTGAGAAATCTCCCTGTTTCTAATGTCTTTTAGAAGCCAATTTTGATTACATTTCATTACTAGTTGTAATTTGAAATTAAATTTAGAGGTAATGTGTGAAATACTAAAAGCTGAATTGTAAAAGCAATATCTATAAGAATTTACAAGTGGATGGCATTTGAAGTAAATTAATCACTGATCATGTGTTCTGGAGAGGCTGTATGAAATCGACCACATACATTCATGCAAGATATAACTTCCATTTAAAATAATCACAGGCCATTGTTGAGTTGAGAATGACCCGTTTCAAACCCCGAAGAGCTGCTGCCAGTCACAAAAGATGCTATTTGCTGAGACTGATCAGTGGTCTAGTTATATTAAGCAGTTTCAGAGATTCAAAGGATGCCTGTGACTGAAAGCCACTTGCATGTCATAAAATCTTTAAGTCTACTCTATAAGAATCAGACTACTGATCCAGCCTGAATTGTTTTCTCTAATTGCATCTCTCAACCTTATATTTAAGAATAGTTATGGTTTAAGAATAGAAGTGTGAATATAATGGAATAATTAAAACTAATAAGGATAAATTATTAATATAAATGCAAGAAAAAACATAATGACATGATAAGTTAAATTGATTTGTACCTTGGGCAATCCATATCTGGTATTATTTTTAATCCTAATATTTGTGGAATAATGCATCAAATTTATAGACTTCCCTTGGCTTCTATTCTCTAAAATATATAAATTTAAAATTAAACTTAAGAATTGATTTTTGTTTTGATATACATTAAGAACAACATAAGATAATGTAAGTTTTAATCACATTGAAAAGACTTTATTTTTAAAATATAAATGTATTTAATGACTTAAATTCTAAGATTTCTTGATTCAACAGTTTAGAAAACTGCATGACAGCAACTACTTAATTCTCCCTCGCTTAAAATGGTATTCATTGTTGTGCAATGTTATCCTACTACTTCATTAAATATTACTATTTATTATAATATAATATTGGCAAAAATCATAAAATGGCACTTTTGTTTAAACAGATGGTGGCAAAAAATAATACTAGGATATGAACAAAATAGGAAAATGACTAAATAGTGTATCTTTTATTTTTTTCTGCATGATGTTCAAATTGTAGGTTTACCCCTGAATATCTTAGGAAATAACTGTTTCACACCGTTCCATTCATTACAAAAAAAATTCCTGGCAAATTTCCAAGTTCTTTTCCTGTGGTCTGCAAAGCATATACTGATTTCTTTACTGTATTTTCTTTCTTTCCTTGACTATATTCTCTGAATGTATAACCTCCCATATTTATAAGTTACTTACAGTAATATAGTAGAGATTTTAAGCAATATCCTTTACGCTTAGACTTTTCTATTTCATTGATTCCAGTTTTAATGATTTGTAAAAATCCAAATTTGTTTTCACTTGTTTTTGTTATTGTCTGTGAGTCTTTTATATGGTAGGTTTTCTTACTAAGGACCATCCATACGTATAAGTTATGATGTCATACACACACTCTGTGTGTGTGTGTGGGTGTGTGTGTGTTTGTGTGTGTGTGTGTGTGTGTAAATATTCAATTTTAATGGGAAGGACAATTTAATCTAAATTATATTTTTATTTATTAGATTTTTATCTATATTACTACTTTTGCATCATATGTAGTATAGGTTACATGCCAGCATAAATACTGATTGTTGGAAGTGTCAATGAAGGGGAGAACTTACTATTCAGGCCAGGTTTATGAACCTCCTAAATGCATCTGTTCTATGTTATACAGAATGAGTCTGGCTCTTTTAATTTTTATTAGAGATATACAACTCTGAATGTAAAAGCAGAAATATATTTTGGCAGGGACATAGAACTTATCAGCAATTCATTAAAGCAGACACACCTGATCATAGGAAAGATAATGCTGTGATGTACATTTGCTTTGCTCTACCACTTAAAAGGAGAGGAGTCTTAAATAAAGACTCACTGGAGAAGACCCTAGTATTGAGGGCAAAAGAAGAATGGGAGGACAATGAGGTAGCTGGATGGAGTCACTGAAGCAGTCGGTGTCAGCTTAAATGGACTCTGGGGGATGGTAGAGAACAGGAAGGCCTGGAAGAACGTCATCCATGGAGTCGCAGTGGGTCGGATGAAACTTCGCAGCTAACAACAACAACCATTTAAGTATACAGAGACTGCTCCAGATAATTTCTATATAGCAGTCATAGATTATAGATAATCACACAGACACACACACACACAGACACACACACACAAGGCTTTCAACCTATTTTTTGCTTTAATTTTGTCTGATCTTCATTTCCAAGCCAAATCTAATGCATTTCCTACTGCCATATTTGATTTATCCCTATTGTTTCATTTTTAGACTGTAGTTTATATTTAGAATTTATATTATTTTATGCAAGCTTAAGTAGTATGGCAGTACAGAAATCCCCTAAACAAATAATACATTTTTACATATTTAAAGTGCTGGGCGTTCAACTATATTAGTAATCATTTCAAACAATATATTTAAAATGTATATAGGTCATTATGCCACTGTTAAAAGTATTAGCATAAGAAATCAGATGAATGAAGATTGCATTAAACTTTATACTGTATTCTGGACATGGAAAGAGTAGTAGGAATCTTTTGATTCATAGTTCAGAATATGACGTCCTGGATTATGCTATCTTCTCTTTACATAATACATTTCTTTCAAATGTATCTGATATTCTTAAAAAGATGGAGAAAACTACTACCAACAAAAATCCTGATCATGTGAAGTTTCAAATATTAATTACTCATTTTCTTTGGTAAAATTTTATAAAAAAAAATAACATCTTTTATTAATTGTCCAGAGCAGATTATCACATTCCGAATCTATACAACTATCTATACAATCTTTACAACTATGTAAAATAGGAATTATGCCTTTAAGATGTGGGCCCTGCTGTGACTTCTTCTCATGCTGAAATTGCAACCCAGAACTTTTTAGCTATAGAATAATCAATCAATAATCAAACAAGGCAAAAAGTTTGTTTAATGTTATCTAGGAAACTTTATATTAACAATGCGACTTAAATAATGTCCAAATCAATCTTGTTTTACATTGTTTGTATACTAGTATAAGGCCAGTGTAATGTGTAATTTTTTCTACTTGTTATCTTTATGTATACTTTCTGTTAGGTTTCTGGCGATTGCCCTAATTAAATCATAAGCCTCAAGCCAAGCTTCACAAGAATCCAAAAGATTTATTAGGAGCAACATGTCGGCATTAGAGTCTCGATGGCGCAGTGGCTAGAGTGCAGTATTGCAAGCTACTTCTGCTGCAGCCAAATGCCTGCAATTTGGCAGTTCAAATCTCACCAGGTTCAAGGTTGACTCAGCCTTCCATCCTTCTGAGGTGGGTAAAATGAGGACCAAAATTGGGGGCAATATGCTGACTCTGTAAACCATTTAGAGAGGGCTGTAAAGCATTATAAAGTGGTATATAAGTCTAAGTGTACTGCTATTAATCCATTTGAAGCCAACTATGCCACATGTAATTTACGGTCACCTTGACCCTGTTCCCCCCCCTCCCCTGGGTAGGTCATAAATCAGATTCTCCAATGAAGCATGTTCACGAGCTGGGTGTCATCAAACACATTCTCTAATGAAGGATTTTCATGGCCAGAAGATCCAGTAGCCTAGGCTACAATCTTTGTAAGATAAGCATGGAATGTACTTCTGGTTTTAATTTCCATACTGTTCCTTCAGCTTTCCCACCTCCTGCTTATGGCAAGTTGAAAACAAGCATAGGAATGCTTTACGAGTTAACATTTTCAATAAAAGAGAGAAAAAATGTATGTCTGTTAAACATTTACAGATTATTCATACCCTAGAAAAAATGCAAACAGAGGTCAATCTTTGAATTAACCAGAATGTAAACTTCAATAGATTTGATGGAAGATAAGCAGTGGCTCATTGTTTTGATTTAATAGTAATAACAGAATAATAGAGTTGGAAGGGATCTTGAAAGTCTTCTAATCTAAGCCCCTGTTCAAGCGGGAGACCTTGTACCATTTCAGACAAATGACTGTCCAGTCTCTTTTTAAAAGCCTCCAATGATGGAATGCCAACAACTTCTGAAAGCAAGCCGTTTCACTGGTTAATTGTTCTCACTGCCAGGATATTTCTTCTTTGTTCTAGGTTGCTTCTCTTCTTGATTAATTTCTAACCATTGCTTCTTGTCTTAAGCTCTTGTGTTTAGAAAATAGGTTGACCCCCTCTTCTTTGTGACAGCCCTTCAAATATTGGAACACTGCTATCATGTTACCCCTAGTCCTCCTTTTCACTAGACTAGACAAACCATATTCCTGCAATTGTTCTTCATATGTTTTATTCTCCAAGCCCTTAATTGTCTTAGCTGCTCTTCTCTGCCCTATTTCCAGAGTCTCAACATCTTTTTATATGTGGTGACCCAAACTGGATGCTGTATTCCAAGGCATTATGAAGAGACTAACACTTCAGGTGATCTTGATTCCATCCCTTTGTTAACGTAGTCTAGGATTGCATTGGGTTTTTTTGATGACTGCATACACTGCTGTCTCATATTTAAGTGACTGTCCACTAGGAGCCCAGGATTCCTCTAGCAGTTCACACTATTGAAACAAGTTTCACCTAATCTGTACTTGTACATTTGGTTTTTCTTGCTTAAGTATAAGGTTATTTTTCTCTCCATTAAATATCATTTTGTTAGATAGGACCCAATGTTCAAGTCTGTCAAGATCCATTTAGATCTTGAACCTATCTTCTGGGCTATTCCTGCCAACTTGGTGTGGTCTACAAATTTGATGAGTTCCCCTTCTATTCCCTCATCGAAATAGTTTTGAAGATAATGAAGAGTGCTGGATTTTGTGGTACCCAACTGCTTCCCTCCATGTAGATGTAGTTTCATTAAGGACTACATATTGAGCACAGTTTATCAGCCAGTTACAAATACATCTAGTGCTGCTGCTGTTTATCTATTTTCTGAGTAAATTTTGAGTTTTGAAAAAAAAACTTTATGCAATAAAAAGGAAGTTGGTGGAATATTGATAAATGCTTTTCTTGGTATCGCCAAAAAACATACAGACAAATCCAAAATCTATTCTTCCTGGGGAGATTTCTCAGTGCTGCTTTCTGAGATTCTCCCTTCTACTCTAATGTATTTTATTCTAGTTAGATGGGTAGATTTCCAAAGGATTAAACACTGGTTTAGGTAAAATGATTACTGAAGGCTAGACCTTGCCTCTATATATGGCAAATTCCTTTTAATGTACATTTTAATTAAAAGAATCAGATTATGGAGGCTGAAGCCAAACACCCAGATTGCCTTCCCATCATTTTAGAAGATTTCAATCAAGCAAATTTAAGGAAATAACTCCCAAAATATTTCCAGCATGTTAATTGTCCCACCAGAGGCAAAAAATACTTTAGACCACTGCTACACAACAGTAAAAGATGCTTATAGGTCTTTACCACGAGCAGCTATGGGACACTCTGATCACTGCATGATTCACCTTGTATCTGCCTACAGACAAGGACTTAAAACCATGAAACCAACAATTAAATCAATGAGGACTTGGCCTGATGAGGCAAAGCTGAAGCATCAGGCTTGCCTTGATTGCACTGATTGGAATGTTTTTGAAGATACCTCTGCATATCTAGATGAACTCACAGATACTGTAACATCATATGCCAACTTTTGCAAAGACCAACAAGGTGTAACAACAAGGAACATGCAAATATATAACAAGAAAACTGGTTCACTGAATAGTAACAATAAACCTTGGTTCACAGCTAAACTTAAGTAGCCACATTGTTCCAAAGAGGAATCCTGCAGAAAAGGTGACAGAATGCTGTACAATCAGCCCAGAAACATATTAACAAGAGAGATCAGAGCAGCAAAAAGAAGCTACTCTGAAAAGTTAAGGAATCAGTTCTCAACAAATGAACCAGCAAACATGTGGAAAATTCCTAAAAACACCACTGGCTACAGCAAACCTCCTTCCCAGGCAGAAGGAAATCAACAACTAGCCGATGACCTGAATGTGTTTTACTTCAGGTTTGCTAAGAAACTACAGCCACCTATCTCCACAACCCCCATCTCAAACACACCAACAACAACCAAGCCTCCTACAACTGGCCCCAACCCATTGGGCTCACAACCTCTAGTGATCTCAGAAAAAGAAGTGCAAGATCTATTTCACAGACAAAAGCCAGGAAAAGCACCAGGGCCAGACAAGATAACTCCTTCTTGCTTAAAAGTCTGTGGTGACCAGTTGTCCCCCATCTTCAACCAAATCTTCAATAAATCACTAGAGATGTGCTATGTTCCTTCTTGCTTCAAATGCTCTACTATCATCCCAGTGCCAAAGAAGTCCTCCATCAAGGAATCGAATGACTACAGACCAGTTGCTCTAACAACTGTAGTTATAAAAACCTTTGAAGGGCTAGTGCTGTCCCACCTGAAAACCATCACGGATCCACTGTTAGATCCCATGCAGTTTGCATACTGAGCAAATAGATCAACAAATGATGCTGTTAATATGGCTCTGCACTACATCCTACAACACATTGAATCTCCAAATACCTACACAAGGGTCCTCTTTGTAGACTTTAGTTCAGCATTTGATACCTTCATATCAGATATTCTTCTAACTAAACTAAACCAACTAGTGGTATCTGAACACACTTGTAAGTGGATCATAAGCTTCCTAGCAGATAGGAAGCAGCAGGTCAAACTAGGCAGAATCACATCAGATACCTGTACAATTAGGATAGCCTCCCACCCCAAGGCTGTGTGCTCTCTCCACTTCTCCGTATATACCAAAGATTGCATCTCAAATGATCCATCTGTTAAACTTCTGAAGTTTGTAGATGATACGACAGTGACTGGTCTCATTCGAGACAACAAGGAACCCATATACAGACGAGAGGTTGTACAACTTGCCTTGTGGTGTAACCGGAACAATCTGGAACTGAACACACTCAAAACCATAGAAATGATGGTAGACTTTAGGAGAAACCTTCCCATACTACCACCTCTTACAATACTAGACACCACGGGATCAGCAGTAGAGACCTTCAAATTTCTAGGTTGTATCATATCACAAGATCTAAAATGGACAGATAACATCAAAAAAGCACAACAAAGAATGTTCTTTCTATGCCAACTCAGAAAGCTCAAACTACTCAAGAAGCTGCTGATACAGTTCTACAGAGGAATTATTGAGTCTGTCATTCTGCAACCCAACAAAACAGACACAGACTTCAGAGAATTATTAGGACTGCAGAAAAAAACGATTACTACCCACCTGCCTTCAATCAAGGAGCTGTATACTGCACGAGTCAAAAAGAGGGCTGTGAAAATAGACCCCTCACATCCCGGACCTCTCACATCCCGGACATAAACTGTTTCAACTCCTACCCTCAAAACAATGCTATTAAGCACTGTACACCAGAACAACTAGACACAACGACAGTTTTTTCCTGAACACCATCACTCTGCTAAACAAATAATTCCCTCAACAGTGTCCAACTATTTACAGAGTCTGCAATTACTATTAATCACTCCTTATCACCCACCCCCTCCCACTTGTGACTGTATGATTGTAAGTTTGTCACTTGTATCCTTGAGATTTATATTGACTGTTTCCTAGTATGATTTGACTGCTTATTGTACCCTATGTGACTATTATTAAGTGTTGTATCTTATGATTCTTGACTCTTGACACATGTATCTTTTCTTTCATGTACACTGAGAGTATTTGCACCAAGACAAATAAATTCCTTGTGTGTCCAATCACACTTGGCCAATAAAGAATTCTAATCTATTGTAAGTAACTTTTAAAATTCAAATGGGTTACTAAACTCTGTGATACTATATGAAATTTTTATGAACTCCTGATGCATATAGATAGTGCTTGCTTAATTTCCATTCATTCAGAGACTGTTCAAAGTCATGATGCTGCTGTGAATATATGATAATCTCTGTGCTTTCACAGTCACATGATAAAAATTCAAGCCAGTCTGCATTTATGATTGTGCCTCCCCTCCTGATCTTTGTCATCTTTGCCTACCTTCCTTCAAGTGGGCTCAACCTTCTGACCATGTAGGGAAACCTTTGTCTCCAAGGCTTCTTGCTATTCTATGCTTCTGGGTCTTTTTGATGCATTGTAGCAATGGTGCTTCTTTCCTGCACCATAACCCAATTGAATGCAGAAGTCCAGAGAATAGCTATAAGAAATAAGAGGTAAGAATGCCTTCTTAAATGAACAGTGCAAAGAAATAGAAGAAAACAGTAGAATAGGGAGGACTAGAGATCTCTTCAAGAAAATTGGAGATATGAAGAGAACATTTCATGCAAAGATGAGCATGATAAAGGACCAAAATGGCAGGGACCTAACAGAGGCAAAAGAGATTAAGAAGATGTGGCAAAATTATACAGAAGAACTATACAAAAATGAGCTTAACATCCCTGATAACCACGATGAGGTGGTCACTGACCTCGAGCCAGACATCCTAGAATGTGAAGTGAAATGGGCCCTTAGGAAATCTGAGCATCAACAAAGCTAGTGGAGGTGACAGTATTCCAGCTGAGCTATTCAAAATCTTAGACGATGCAGTAAAACTGCTACACTAAATTTGCCAGCAAATTTGGAAAACTCAACAGTGGTCACAGGATTGGAAAAGGGCAGTTTACAGTCCAATTCCAAAGAAAGGCAATGCCAACAAATGTTCAAACTATCACACCACTGCACTCATTTCACATGCTAGTAAAGTTATGCTTAAAATCCTACAAGCTAGGTTCCAGCAGTATGTGGATCGAGATCTATCAGAAATACAGGCAGGATTTTGAAGAGGCAGAAGAACTAGAGATCAAATTGCCAACATACACTGGATCATGGAGAAAGTTAGAGAGTTCCAGAAAAACATTAACTTCTGCTTCATTGACTATGCTAAAGCCTTTGATTGTGTGGTTCACAACAAATTGTGGCAAGTTCTTAAAGAGATGGGAGTACCAGACCATCTTATTTGTCTCTTGAGAAACCTATATGCAGGTCAAGAAGCAATAGTGAGAACTGGACATGGAACCACTGATTGGTTCAAAATTGGGAAAGGAATCCGGCAAGGCTGTATACTGTCACCCTGCCTATTTAACTTATATGCAGAGCACATCATGAGAAAGGCAGGGCTAGATAAATCAAAAATTGGAATTAAGATCGCTGGGAGAAATATCAACAACCTCAGATATGATACCACTCTAATGGCAGAAAGTGAAGAGGAAGTAAAGAGCCTCATAATGTGGGTGAAGAAGGAGAGTGTAAAAGTTGGCTTGAAACTCAGCATTAAGAAAATTAAGATCATGTCATCCGGCCCCCTCAATTCTTGGCAAATAGATGGGGAAGAAATGAGGTAGTGGCAGATTTTGTTTTCCTGGGTTCCAAGATATCCGCAGATGGGGACTGCAGCCAAGAAATTAAAAGTCACTTGTTCCTGTGGAGGAAAGCTATGGCAAATCTAGGCAGCATACTAAAAAACAGAGACATCACCCTGACAACAATAGTGTGTATAGTCAAGGCTATGTTTTTCCCAGTTGCAGTGTATGGCTGTGAAAGTTGGACCATAAGAAAGACTGAGCACCGAAGAATTGAGGCCTTTGAACTATGGTGCTGGAGAGGACAGGAAGGCCTAGAGGAATGTTGTCCAGGGGGTTGTGATTGGTCAGACACAACTTCGCAACTAACAATAACAATAAATCTTCCAAAAAAAAGTTGCTGTTTTTCCCACAAAAGTTGCATTTTCCCACAAAATTCAATGATAATATATGTTGAGCCAGGATTTTATATATGATTCACTAAAATTCCCAGCATATATTAGGCATTCCCAGGCATATACCCAGGTATTTGCATATACTTACTTGCTTTTTACATTCAATAAGTGAAATGTATGACACGTGACATCAGTATGAATGGAATGGATAGATAAAGGTGTGATTCACCTTTCAATCATGAGCCCGAAGGAACTGGAGAATTATATAGTTCTTGATGAGCTGAAGCATTTTGTTACATTCTCAAATTTGACCTTTTTTGTTGATAGGCATAAATATTTTCTAATTAATTGACCGTAAAAGTGGAGAATATCCAAGTCTTCCTGTTCCAGATATTTCTGTATATTGTATTATGCAATGACTTTCTTAGTAATATTACTTGATTTTGTGAAAAGGGCTAATAATCTTCTGGACTGTTTTGCACCATTTTAGTTGATAATTTGGAAGGATTGGTTTTTTCTATCATTTTTTTTTAATCTCTGAGAGGAAACAACAGAAATATCACAGAATGACAGCAAATTTATTCTTTTGACATTCATAAGAGAGAAATGATATTTCTCTCTTATGAATGAATTCATTTTTTGTGGGCAAGTGGAAATCCCCAAGTGACAATAGGGAGTCTGCATACTCCTGTTTTAAGTGAAAATAAACATTTATTTGTGTCTTTTTGTCTTCCTGTGTTTAATAACTCCTCTTTCCAATTTGAAAAAAATAAAATGTCAGATTTTTACTTTTTTATAGTAATTTTATTAAAATTGCAATTATAATAAAAGCTGATATAAATAAAAAATGGAGCGGAAAAGAAAATGAGAATATAGTAATGAAAAGAAAGTAATTATATGAATGACTTTTAATATCTTACTGCCTTTTCTTAAAATATAATAAATGATCTTTTCTTCCCATATTCCATTTTTATTTATAAACAATCAACTGTAGTAATTTCAATCTGAAGTCTGTAAAAATCCATTTGGATAACAGCATATCTATTTCAGTCTTGATCAAATAAACCAATAAACTTTATAATCCTTCATTTTATTTCTAATAATCTCAGCCCCTCTTGTTTTTCTGTACTATGCAGTATCTGGTACATATCTCAAGCCAGAGGCTGTGCATGTCATTCCTTAGCAGAGTTCATACATCGGGCAAACATGGCAGTGCTTTGGATATGTATTAGCATGGCTTTAATGTACTAGCTCTAGATAGATTGAATAAAGATTAACCTTATATAAATTGCAAAATATGTTGTGTATATGTTAATCTATATTATAGAAAATTACAATTTATTATATTGTATCTCACAACATCCTTAAAGTAGTTTCTGGATCCATTCTTCAAAAATATACTTCAGTATGTCCAATGTTAAAATATTTTGCTTAATTCTGTATTTTTAGGTCAAATTTGAGTGTTTATCTCCTTTAATTGTAATCTGTAGGTTTCTTTAGATCCTTCTAGTGAATAATTTCTAAAACTGAAAATAAGAAAGAAAATTATAAATCAAAAAGAATAGTTCTGATCTTATATTTTTCAAAAGAATTTAGAATAAAACCATTTTCACATGGGAAGGTTTCTTTTATAATTAATCTTACTTTAAATTTATCTTGACTCTTCCATTGAATTCCAGAAAACGTATTTACTATGAACTTTTTAAAAAAGTTATAGTGTTATTTTCTTGCTATGTGTAGGAAATGCCATAGTGATTTAATGAAGTATTTCACTTTCCTAAACTTCTTCATGCGCTGCTGGCTACAGTCTTTTTATTTTTTATTTGTTTCTTGTTTACTGCTGCTTTTTCTTCCAAACAAACCTTGCCATTTTGGTTTATACCCTCCCATGCTTCAAATACTTCTTAATTTTCCTGATTTCTGATTGTTACAGCCAGATATTCTTTATATAATGGTGTGTCAGATAGTATAAACGTAAATGTATTGAGGAAAAGAAACATTTTATTTAGAGATATATCTGTAAAGCTAGACAACCATATAATGAAAAACAATAAGAAGAACATGAGTGTGCAATATGTTTTGGTTTTGAAAAGAATAAATCTGTTGCAGCTGAGATAAATTTCTACTGTATGAAAATGGCCAGAATCAGTTGAAGGCAGAGAGGACTTAGCTGAAGAGATTATCATCTCTGCGTGAAACAAGCAAGGTCCTGACAACAAATTACTTGCAACATTTTAATTATGTGGAGCTACTGATAATTCCGTTGGTTTGTTTCTAGGGATCATTTTCTTCGTACCAAGTAAAGTATTAAGACTTTAGGGAAAATATGCTTTAATTAAAATCATCTTTAACAAATTGGGGATCTTTCCTTCCTTGTTGCCACATTTTCTACCCACTTATCTTTCAGCAAGGAGAAAACATTTGCCACCTTACTGTTAATCCTTAGCTTCTGTTGTAATTAGAGGTGGTATTCAGCAGGTTCTGACCAGTTCTGGAGAACTGGTAGTGGAAATTTTGAGTAGTTCGGAGAACCTGCAAATACCACCTCTGATTGGCCCCACCTCCATCTATTCTCTGTCTCCCGAGTCCCAGCTGATTGGCTGAGTTTTCTTTTGTTGCCCTACACAGGAGAATGGAGCTGGAAAGCAGGTTAGTGTGGTGGAGAGGGAAAGGGATTTTACAGTATAACCTTCCCCCTGGAGTGGGGAGGGAATGGAGATTTTGCAGTATCCTTCTCCTGGAGTGGGGAGGGAATAGGGATTTTACAGTATCCTTCTCCTGCCACGCCTGCCAAGCCATGCCCACCAAGCCACACCATGTCCACCAAGCCACGCCCACAGAACTGGTAGTAAAAATTTTTTGAATTGCACCACTGGTTGTAATATTCCTGAGATCTCAGTTCTGCTCTGTATGTTCCATTGATGATGGTGCCTTGAAATTGTATAATGTAGGAATGGGGCAGATTTTGACAAGAGATATGCTACTTCTTGTTAAGTTTATATCTCAAAGCTCAGCATCTCTATATGAACTATGGAGTTTTGAATGAATTTTCTTCTTTTTCTTTCCCCTTTCCATAACTTCTTCCTTTTTCTCGAGAGATTGTGCTCATTTAGCTTGTAGTCCATGTGTAATATCTAAAATGGGAGGACCAGGTTTCTTAAAACTGAATTTGGAAAAAACTAAAACTTTTAATATGTTACAGCCCTCAACTTATGACTGGTTGTGTCAGACCTGCCCCATACTGATCTGTTAGGAGAGAAAAGCCTTCGGCGTTGGTTGCAGTAAAATCAAGCCAAATCTAAAACCTACTGCACTCACTAGATACAAAAATAAGATGTAGGTTTGCCCCATCCCTCCCCCATTACGAGTTTTTCCAGCCAACCAGATGTTGCCAAGATGTTTTGAGAACTCTGAGATGATTGGGGGTAATCTGCATGTTTTTCAGGGTACCTGGTAGTAGGATACTGCTCTGGTCCGTATCAGCTGTCATTTCCTCCCTCCCAACTTCCTATTGTGTACACACAAACCTTTATTGCTCTTTTATCTTTCCCCCTTTCACCTTTCTCCCCCTTTTTCTTTTGAGGGCAGGATGCATGTGAGTACCAAGCTGAACCAGGCAGAGCTGACATTCTGCCCCTCTTGAGAGAGTCCTGCAAAAGGAAAAAGGGGGGAAGAAACATACACATTTTTTTCAATTAACAAAACAATTCAATGGGGCTAATCTGGGTATTATTGGTCATGGAATTTCTTAAGCAGTTTGGGGGCTTTAATAAGTTGGGAGTCAACCCATTCAGTTTCTGAGGGGGAAAATTTTTTCCAGGCTATGTTTTTCAGGGTACCTGGTAGTAGGATACTGCTCTGGTCCGTATCAGCTGTCATTTCCTCCCTCCCAACTTCCTATTGTGTACACACAAACCTTTATTGCTCTTTTATCTTTCCCCCTTTCACCTTTCTCCCCCTTTTTCTTTTGAGGGCAGGATGCATGTGAGCACCAAGCTGAACCAGGCAGAGCTGACATTCTGCCCCTCTTGAGAGAGTCCTGCAAAAGGAAAAAGGGGGGAAGAAACATACACATTTTTTTCAATTAACAAAACAATTCAATGGGGCTAATCTGGGTATTATTGGTCATGGAATTTCTTAAGCAGTTTGGGGGCTTTAATAAGTTGGGAGTCAACCCATTCAGTTTCTGAGGGGGAAATTTTTTTCCAGGCTATCAAATACTGGAGTCTTCCCCAATGTATTCAAAATGTCTTTGACTTCAAAGTGCTGCTCTCTCTTGAACATAATGGGAAGTGGTTGTGATTTGGGATGCAAGGAAGATGTAATTTCTGGTTTTAGTTGACTACAATAAAATACCAGGTGTATATGTCTGAGCATTTTTGGTAGCTCAAGTTCTACAGTTATTGGATTAATAATCCTTTTGCTGAGGAAAGATCCAATGTATTTTGGCCCCGTGTTTTTTTAAATTTACACTACCCTATGTTATGTAGATTGTAAGAAATTGGTAGGGAGATATGCCTTATCTCCCACCTTAGTCCTTTGGGTTGATGTGCTTTTTATCAGCCTTTTTTTTTTTTTTTGGTATGCTTTCCTAGCTTCATCCAAAACTTCTCACTCTTGGCCAGGTGTCCTGTAACTGGGCAACCCAATCTTTCAGCAATGCAGTCAGTTGGATAGCCTGACATAGTTTAGGGATAGCTACAAAGTCTTGTCCTGTGGTCACTTTAAATGGAGTAAACCTGTTGCTACTGTGTACTGAGTTACTGTAGGCAATTTCCATGAAAAGGAGCAGGTCCATCCAATTGTCCTGCTGGTAATTAATATAGCACCTGAGGTACTGCTCCAGGAAGCCATTGGTCCTCTCACAGCTCCTGTTAGTGGCATGATGATGCAAAAACTGAGTCCCTGAGTGGTCCCCAAATATTTTGGGAACTCCTGCCAAAGCCGCAAAATGAATTGGACTCAATCTGAGATTATTCTTTCTGGAGCACTATGCAGTCAATAGACATTCTGCACAAATAGTTTAGCCAAAGCACGTGCTTTGACAGGGTACAAAGTGCACTTGCTTGGAGAACAAATCGATTATCACCCAAATCGATTATTCCCCAAGGTTTCGGGCAGTTCTAAAATATAGTCCATTGATATCTCTTTCTATAGGGCTTTGAGCTCTGCTATTGGCTGGAGAAGCCCAAGTACTTTCCCTTGTCACCTCTTGGCAGAAGTACAAATGGAGCAGTTAGCCACATAGCTCTCTATGTCCTTTTTAAGTGACAGTCACCAAAATTGCTGCTTGATTAGATGCAGTGATTTTACAAAGCCAAAATCCCATCACTTTTGAATCATGGCTTTTTTGTAGAATCAATAATTGTTGGCTTTGTGAGACATATAGTTTGGCTCCCACCCAATCTAGATAATCTTGGATTGTACATTCTCCCTTGTCCTCTTCCAAAGCTGCCTTTAGGATACACTTAAATCATCAGCTAGTTGGATTTTCATTTTGGCTTGTGCCCAGGTGGTGTCTGGAGCCACCAGTTGCCCAGAGGGAATGAGGAGTTTAATAATCTCCAGCTCTGAACTATTGTATTGTGGCAACCTGGATAAACATCTATTAGAAAGTTGCTTACTGAGGTATCTTAGCATAAAATTCAATTGGTTAAAGTACTGGGCCCACTAACCCTTTGGGCAATATTCTCTGAGGGTTTTCAAGACTTCTAAATTTTTATTGTCAGTCCATACTTCAAATGAGGTTTTCCCTTCTCCTAGAAAATGTCTCCAAGTTAGGCTTCCACCCATTAGCAATCTCTGTCCTTCTCATTTAGCTTTTAGAAGAGTAGGTACAGGGCTGCAGGACTCCTTACTTGTTTTTCTGTAGAACAGGGGTGTCAAACTCAAGGCCTGCATCCAGCCCTGGATGTGGTTAGATCTAGCTCACGGAGCCGCCCTGGAAATAGCAGAGGATTGGCCATCAGCGCCTTGGCCTGGCCCAGTCCAACTGAGTGCTGATCTACAAAAGGTGGCAGCCATCCGGGCCAGAATGCAGTTAGCCTTAGATCTGCAGGGTCACCCTGGAACCAGTGAAGAGCTGCCCCTGCTCCTACCTGCCCCCTAGGTAGGTGGACAGGAGGCAACAAGCACACATGGGGCCTGCATCCCTGGGGAATGTCTTCTCACATAGGCTGTCTATGTTCTGAGAGTTTCCCTTTCACCCAGGATGCCAGTCCCTGCGTGCTTGCCTCCTCTTATACATACACACAGGGGGCAGGGTCAAGATGCCTGAGTAGTTCCTTGCTGGCTGAAGAATGGCCCCACAGGTCAAATCTAAAGCTGGGTACAGAGACCAATGCCCTCCTTGGCCAGAATGTGCTGAATAGAATAGAATTCTTTATTGGCCAAGTGTGATTGGACACACAAGGAATTTGTCTTGGTGCATGCAATTTGTCTGTCTTTTATAACTTTTTTTCCTTTCTTTCTTCCCTCTCATCTTCTCCCTCCCCTTTTTACCCCCTTGTCTCTCTACTTCTACTTCTCTCTTCTGCATTTCCCTCTTCTGTTGCTTTCTGATTTTATACTTATTTTTGACTCTATTTTTTTTTTTGGAGTTGTTTTTCCCAATTTTAAACTTTCCATTCTCTTTCCCCCTTTCCTTTTTTCCCCACCTAAGATTACTTGTTCATTAAAGATGGCTTATTCTTTGTCTCAATCCTCTTGCTCTGCAGGCATTTCTTGTTGTCTCTCATAATTCCAAATCTCCATTTCTAAAAACTGAAATATGAAGCCAAAAGAACCTCTCCCTTCTTGTGCATCTTCTTTATACTTTTTAAATTCCATTTTCAGTTCTTCTAAAAGTGGAGCTATTTTAAACAGTTTTAAACAACCACCCGATTGATTTTAATCATTCAAATACAATAACCAAAAATCCAGAAATCATCAAGTAACCCAAATAGTTCCAAGTTATTTCTTTTTCCACTTTCTCTTCCTGGGGTTTTTGTTGCGATATTTCAGTTCAAATGTATCTTTTGGAAGTCTTGTTGAGATTTTGCTGTAAGTTCTTTTAAATTCCAGGCAGTCTCCTCCCATCTAGATCCTGCTTTTTCTCTCCTTTCCTGTTTTCAAAAGCTTTTGATTATCCAGAAATCTTTATTATCCCTTTGACTTTTTATTTTCAGCATTAAATGCCTATTAATGTCAAAGTGGATTTTTTTCCAATTTCTTGCTTAAGTCTCTTAGCTGTCAGTATAGGAAAAGGAGAAAAAAAAACCCAAATCTTTTCCCTTTTCTCTCTTTTTTGCAGCTTAAAAATCTTCTTAGGGAACAATGTTATTGTTTTTTTTAATAGTTTCAATTCCAGGGTACCTTATTTTTTGCTTTTGCTGGTTGACCCAGTCAACCAAAACTTTCTCTTCTTATCTTCCTCCTGCACTTTCTTTTCCGGTTGAGTTCTTCTTTGTGGTGGCCATTTCTGACCACCGCTACAACCGCCTCCGGGAAAGGGAGTAATGGCCAGCTGGGGAGGAGAGATGCGGCTCTCCTCAACCCTGCAGGCAGTCTCCCTCTTCTTCACCACCTCTACGGGATGGCTTAGCCCCGAAACCAGCCAGCTCGGGGCGCTCCAGCGGCGAGCACAGATCAAAGCCTCGCAGAGACGAGCTTTCGGTCTGTCTTTGAAGAAGCTCAAACCTGAAGTCCCAACAAATGCTTACATTTTTTGAATGCAGCCTGGCATTTCATAGTCCATTTAAGTGGCTGACTGGGTTTGAGTTTCCCCTCTCCTTTTGTCACTAGGAGGTTGATGATGTGGGGAGGGCTATATGGGCAAATGACAGGATGAACTGGTGATAAAAGTTCGCAAATAAAAGTTCGCGATAAAAGTTCAGGAAAGTTTGTAGTTGTTTCTGAGTATGGGGAGGAATTCATTCTGGCACAGTGCACACCTTTTCAGCGTCCATTTCTATCCTTTCCTGGGGTATAAGATAGACCAGATAGTCAATTTTATTCTGGTGGAATTCACATTGGGACAACTTGACATAAAGTTTGGCTACTCAAAGCTTGAGCACAGCTCTGACTAGTTTTACATGTTCTTCCATTGTCTCAGTATAGATTAAAATGTCAATCAGGTAAACTAACACTCCCTTATACAGGTGTTCATGCAGCACTTCATTTATTAGCTGTATAAACACAGCAGGGAGCCCCTTGCAATCCAAAAGGGAGGACCCAGAACTGGAAGCATCCTGGGGGGCAATTGAAAGCTTTTTCCACTCATCCCCTGCTTTGATTCTCACTTATAGTAGTATGCCTCCCACAAATCCAACTTGGTATAGGTCTTTCCTTTGGCCAAATGGGCCAGCATGTCTTTCATGAGGGGGAGTAATAAATAATAAATATATAAGTAATCACTAAAATCAATACCTGCCAACAGTACCTGTAGACCACATTCTGTCTCTAATTAGTGAACACAGTGGCCAAGAATGTGTTGATGGATCGAATGATTATTATACAGTAACTGTTTCTAAGCCCAAATGGGTAATTGCTGTGGGGAAAATAGAAATAGGAAGAAATATTGCCTTGTAGGAAGCTATGCCATCTAGCAGTTTTAAAGAAACTTTTTTGACTAGGGCTTGAAAATATCTAGAATTAAAGATCAAGAGCTAATGTCTGTAATTCAACCACTGCTTTATCTAAAATTGAAAGTTGCCATATCCTTTTGTAAATCTTCAAATTACCTAATAAAAATCATTGCCTTGAATTAGATTAGATGTTCATCCAGCCTAGTCAATAATATTGTTTACTTTATGTATCAGATCAATGCAGTTCTTTTAATTAGTTTCACACTGTCTACTTTGTAGTGTCACTAATTTTATTATTTCAAATCTGGCTGTTTTCTGAGAGCGAATGTTTGGATTTCTCTTTCTTAGCTCAAATAAGTTTACTGATAAGTTAAGCTGATTAGTTAACAAGATTTTAACCAAATTCTGTAGATAGTGTCATGCCCCTGGTAGAGACTGACTGAGGAAGAGAGGAACAACCGACAGGGAGTGGAAGTGTGACTCCAGAGGTTGTGGAGGAGGCTGGGGAAGGGCAGAAGCCAGCTGAGCAGTCAGAGGAGGACCCAGGCCCATCCCCTATCCATCCTAGGGCACGCAGGGAGGAGAGGATAAGGGAGAGATGTGGTCTCCTCAGGAGGAGAGGGCCTTGATTCTCTTCATGGGCTGCGGGTGTGACAACTGAATAAGAGTTTGGACCTGCATACTAGCAAACACTGGAAACAAAGCGTATAAATATCTCTAGTTTATAGTTCCTCTCTGAGTTTAGCATCCTTCTCAGTGTGTGATATCTGTGGCCATCCTCCAGCCCCTATCTTGCCTGGTTTGTGTTGCTTTTTTCCTTCTTCGTGTAACTGTGTGGGAGAGTTTTTGTCTTCTGTCAAAGATATTCGGAGCTTGGAAGCAAACTGAAGAAATAAAAGGGGCTTCACCTGTTTTCTGTGACTGTGTTTGTTTTGTATCCCACCCTGGGTCATCACAGATAATCTCTTCAGGGGTACCTCTTAACTTAGCAAATGTATGAGCAATGTATTTGTAGAACAACTTTTTAAGAGAAAGTTCCATGTGACTGTGACTTGGAATGAAGATGAGACAGTGTTTACATAGAGGCAGAGGATATTGTTTGTCCAGTGTGCTATTTCTCAAGTGCTAGTATTCTAAGACTAAACTGTTTGCCTTTTTAATGAACTATTTGTTTGAAATATTGATCAAATATATTTAAACAAGGCTAAAGTAAATGCTTGGGCTGTCTAAATAGGTCCCCTGGTTTGTGAGCTGAAGAAAAACACTTCTATTAAGTTTAACTCAAGGGAGGGAACAGGGAAATGAATTCTTTAAATAATAAACAGGATTAAAACAGATACTGTGATGACTTCTTGAAGGCTGTCTGTGACAAAAGTTCCTTATGTTCAGCTTCTATCGAGAAAACAAGTTTACCCTTATAGTTCTAATTGTTATTTAGGATTTAAAAAGTATGTTTTTCTGGGCGGCGTCATCTTGGTGGGTTCTGTGAGACCTCCCAATCGTTGATCCTCCCTCATCCTGCACTCTCCCAGTCTTCTTTGCCTGGGAGGCAGGGCATCAGGATGGAACACTTTGAATGGCCAGCTGGATCGGGGGAGAAGCGAAGGGGCGCCGGGGACCTGAGAGACCCAGACTAGTTTGAGCTCAAGTGGGGCAGGAATTCTCTGGATGGGATGGGTTTTCTATCGGGGGACAATGGGGGTCCACAGGGTCTCCTCTGCACTGCCAAGGCACTCCTGCCAAAAGCTCTATGGAGCCGGGACCTGCGTGGAGTTGATGTGGGGATGTGGTGGGGATGCCCCGTTCTCTGGTGCGGCATCACGTGGGGGGCAATTCTGAAGGAGAGAATCCAGGCAGCCCCGCTTATATAGCAGCGAGGGTCTCAGTTGAACTCCCCAGCCTGGTGGTGAGATGCTTGCGGGGTAGTGGGAAATGCATCCCAGGCATCATGAAAAGGGGGATAAAATCGAGACCCTGTTAAGTTTAGGCATTAGATCTGAAGTGCTGGGTAGTTTGTCAGAAATGGTGTAGGGTCTCCTGCTTGAGCAGAGAGTTGGACTAGATTACCTACTAGGTCACTTCCAACTCTGTTATTCTATTCTATTCCTCTTTCATTATGGAAATATCAGTTAGATCTTAAGCAATGATTACTCATTTATTAGAATATTGAATGAACATGTCTGAAATTTGCAAGAATTTTATATAAATACATCAGCATCTGGTTTTAGCTAAAGTCAGATGAAATAAAAAATATAGTCTAGTTGTTAATTAAGACTTTAAGAAAATAGCAAACTAATGGATTACTAATCATATGTTAGTAGCAGTATAATAGGTTGCAGTAGTGGGTGGAACACACATGTTTATGTGCATAAATACCTTTATAAAAAGACCCAATTATCTGATAAATTTCTAAGTTTCTTTTATATCATATTGAAAAAGCTGGTGTATGTAGCTAAACTGTTAGATTGTGACTGAGGAGACACTGAGTCCATCTTTAGCCATAGAAATTAAGTGACTTTGGGTCTGTCATTCTCTCTGAGACTAACCTATCATTTAATGTTGGCAAAGTAAAAGTCGAGGGTAGAAGATGATATATGCCTTTTTTAATTCTTGGAAAAATAAATTACTCATTCTATTTCTAATTTTTAAATTAAGAAAATCATCTAAATTATTTCAGCCTTGATTTTTCTGAGAGACAAAATGAGAGGCTTTAGCCTTGTTTATATAGTTTTAGAGGTGATATTATTAAAATAGTTTCAAAATTCTTTGTTAAATACATGGCATAAAAATGACAGTCAAAATTGATTCTGTAGAATTTTCAGCAAGGCTTTTATGATATACCTTTTATAAGTATGGTCCGAGACTCTGAGTGTTTATACACTATTTTATTAAATGTCTCTAGTGTATAGGAATCACACTTAAATTTTAGTCTTACAAACTTCCTAAAAACTACATTTATGGCATTAATCAATGAAAATTCTTTTGAATATACTGACCAAATGTGGTCAGCTCTGTTTTATGCAGTTAAACTTTCAATCTCCAATCTTTAGAGCTCTTTTCCACATGGATGTTTGCACATCTCTGTAGCTCCTCCAGCCCTCAGTTTCTTTCTCAACTTAATGGAAAAAAGCAGGAATTCCTGGTATCTTCAATCACAAGTTGTCTTTGTATATCTTTTCATACTACATAATTTGCTACAATAACTGGACTGGTTTCAGATTTATGTTTTGAAATAATGAAATACTGTATAGTTCAATCTTGTGTTACATTCAGGGCCTTTGTTGCTCAGCTTCAACTTAATTATTATGCATTGTCAGAGCATTAAAATTTTGTTTTCCTTATTCTACATAAATAAATGCTGCATGGGAAATCTGCAAGTTCCTTTCTCCATTTGTACATGTAGACAAGATATGGTTTTATGATTAAGATGTGGTTCTTAATTCAGAAACATACTCTATACAGCAGGGGTGTCAAACTTGATTTCATTGAGGGCCATGTTAGGGTTGTTTTTGACCTTGAGTGGCCAGGGTCAGCGTGGCCAGGGTAGACATTGCCAGCTCAACATCACTCATGTTGGAAATGCCTATGGTGGCCCAAGAGCTCTGCCAGTGAAAACGGGCTCCCAAGCTCTATTTTCAGCTGCAATGGCCTCCTGCAACCCTCTGCCATCAAAACATTCAGGAGGGCCACATGTGGCCCTCCCAAGCTCCATTTTCATTGGCAGAGATACTATGGCCCAGTACTTCACTGTTTCCACACCAGATCTAAGCACCTCGCAGGATGGCTCCAACCCCTGGGCCTTGAGTTTGAAACCCCTACTCTACAGTCAAAAGGTAAGATCAAAGTCATGATATTTTAGGAGCTTTTAGGGAGTGCTCTGTTTTATATTTATTTAATAGTTTGGGACATTCTTCCATTATGTTTTAAAAACATAAATAAATGTTGCAATATTGAAATTATTAATATACAGGACTCAAAGATATGACATATAGTCCTCAATTACAACTAGATCATATGGAACTTTCTGTCTCAGATCCATATATTACAATAATTAAGTTAAAAGAACGCACAAATAACTCTTGTATTAAGTCACCATGATTATGTAATGCTTGAATCAACCTTATATCCATGTACTAAACTATTTGAAGACATATATGTTGCTCTCCTTTGGCCCAATTATGCTTATAAGTGGTTTACTTAAGCTAACAAGGATATTGCAGAAATAGTAAAATATCAGGTACTAATTTAGTGCTTAATATAGTCCTGAAGAAAGATCAGGAATGAAAAAACAAATTAGGGGAAAAATAGTTATAGTCTTAGACTCAAAGGAATATATACAATTTAAAATAAAAAGATATGGATTTATGAAAGTCTAGAATTAGCTGGATTTTTAAATTATTAATAGGATTCATCTAGTCATGAGTTGCACATGGAAAATCTTTAAAGTGACAACAAGACTGAAAATTGATAGACCATTGAATATCTTCTCTGGAGTGCTTCCAAAATACAATCAAAATGTAAATTATAAGGTTCAGAAGAAAACGTATTAAAAATATGGGAAATATCAGAGAGAAGGCAAGGGCAACTCAAAACTATAGCTCTCTCTCTCAGCTAAAGTAGTTTATAGAACTGCATTAGCTAAATGCAGTGATGCGATTCAACCAGTGTAACAGCCGGTTCGGTGAGTGCATGCACAGGCCCTCAGCATTTAGAAAATGAGCATGTTTAGCTATAATACTTATTTTTGCTGCAGCCCCAGTGAGTAAAACAGTTGATGGCAAACCACGCTGCCGTGTGAATCAGCTGTGCTCAAAAACAAGGAAATAAACCACAGGAAAGAGGTGGGGTGGGGTGCCAAATGATCACCGGAACTAGTGGTCCTCCTGAACTGGTCCAATCCAGTAGAATCCCACCCCTGGCTGAATGTTTGGTAAACACTACTATGAAAAACAATAAATGACAAAATTTTAAAGCAGTCAAGGTGTTCAATTCTTCTTAGGAAGAAAAGTTGATTCTGAAGAAAAGAAAATACTTGAATGCTTTAGGAGATAAAAATTGAGAACAATTTTTAGTTGCCAATCTGGAAATTTTCCCTTTATCCCTTGAATGCCTAACTAGAAAAAAATTAATGCCTCATTTTCACATTGTGGATATCTGTTGTCACCTAATAAAGGTCCCTTTCCCACATTTACAACTGTGGCGTCTGAACAATCAGGGCTGTGCTATTGTGAATTAACTGTTGTGTTTGTTTGCCAACTTTCAAGACCACTGCTCTAAATCTAGATTGTTTTTCTACTTAGAGATATATTGCAATGAAGATTGATTGATTGATTGATCATGTGTCATCAAGTTGATGTGACTCTTAGAATCACATAGATTTAATCTCTAATTTTTGTTCCTTCAAGTCTTCTAATGGTGCTTCCAACAAGGGCCTCCCACGGCTCTGTAATGGCACCTGCACTGTTCTATTTATACATATCAGATATGCCAGTGATAAGGGGATGCAAATTTGGACAAACAAATGATTTGGCCATGGTAATACAAGAAGAACATTGAGGTGGAAGACAGCCTCCTATCCAAAAATCTTAAAATCTTGGGAAAATTCTTCACTGGAGATTCACTCACAGCACCAGCAAAACAATGACTACATGCTTGCACCTTAACAGAAAATCGCATATGAAGCCCTGAAGGTCTACTTAAACAACAACCTATACCCCTATAATCCCCATATTCCAGAAATTACATGGAACTAAATGGGAAGCTTCATTTGTCACTATCGGGTCATCAGCACTAGACTTGGTCTACTCCGTAGTAGAATACTATGCTCCTATATGACTTAACAGCTCTCATACTAGTAAGTTAGATGTCAGACTCAATGACTCCTTAATCCAAGCAGATACAATAGTAAATATGAGAAGTAATTAATTCACATCCTTCAGCAAAAATTTAAATCAGTAAAACATTTTTCAGGGTGCATACTATTAAAAATATTTCTAAGTGCCATTTGATTATTTCAAAGGTCCATGGTAAACAGTTTGAGATTGAAGCTGTAAGGGTTTGAGGCTGTAACAATGAAGTCCAGTAGAGCATTCCACTCTGTTGTTGAAGTCATATTTTCTGCAATCGAGTTTGAAGCGGTTTACCTTGAGTTTGTATTGATTGTTTGCCTGTATATTATTGTGGTTGAAGCTGAAGAAGTCATTGACAGGGAAGATGTTGTAGCATTTTGCTCTGTTGAGGACGAGTCTCAACATCTTTTTTATAGTGTGATGACCAAAACTGGATGCAGTATTCTAGATGTGGTCTTGTCATGCCATTGAAGAGACGACCGAGATTGCTGTGGTCTGTCTTGTGGGGATTGCCCAGTTTGCCTGCTTCGCTGAACTTCTTGCTCTGGTTACTGTTTGGCTAACCTGTGTGGCTAACCCTGGACTACTTGCAGCCAGAGGCTTCTGAAGGTGCATGTGAGAGCTTTGCTCCAGGACTTGTAGTGAATATGGGGACGTTTGGGGCACAACTGGAGCAATAAAGGAGAGTTAGACCTGTTCTCTGGTTGTGTTGCTTTCATACCATGGCTCGGGTCATTACAGGTCTTACTAAGGCTTTATTAGTACCTCACTTAATCTTGATTGTAATCCTTCTGTTAATGTAAATGTACTTAGGATTGCATTGGCTTTTTTGGTTGCCGCCACACACTGTTGGCTCATATTTAATTGATTGTCCACTAAGACTCAAAGATCGCTCTCACAGTTACTGCTATCAAGCCTGGTTTCACCCAGTCTATACATGTACTTTTGGTTTTTCTTGCCTAAGTGTAAGAGTTTACTTTTCTCTATGTTGAATTTCATTTTGTTAGATAGGCCCAGTGTTCAAGTCTGTCAAGATTCATCTGCACCTTGAGCCTATCTTCTATTAGCTATTCCTACCAGCTTAGTATCATCTAGACAAATAGAAAAAAAAGTCTCCTCCATTAATAAAAATATACTACAATCATATGTGTATGGTTCCTATGGTAATAATTAAAACTACAGAATTATAAGTATGAAAATACTTTAGGAGTTTCTAGAAAATATTAATATACTTAATAACAACAACATCTTAACTTGAAATTGGGTAGTATGATCTTACATGTATTGATTTCGTTTGCTCACTCTCGATAGTTATGTGTTTATTCTGTGAATTAGGTTTAACAAATTTGATTCATATCTCTTACTAGGTTCTACCTTATATTTGAGGAAATAAATACATGAATATGGTTTTTGAAATAAAAAAACTTCCCACTTAGTTTATCACTCCTCCCTTTTTATGATCCTGTACCCTTAATTTGGGTAGACTGGATAGGATTTACTGGCTGGATCCCCTTCCTGATGTCACACCAATATTTCAGCAGATATTTTTCTTTGCATTCTAGAAGAGAAACATTTGCTGCTACCTAGGATTAAACTCTCAATCTTCCTAGTGGGAAGCTTGGCCATTGCACAACTCATATCTTACTTTATCACTGTTTATGCTTTAAAAGTTTCCTATCTTTTTCATACTTCTCAGATTGATCTTGCATATACCATATATTTTATTTTTTATGGTACATGGTTTCAATTTTTTAAGCTACAAGTATAAACATGTTCTTGTATAATTCGTTAATTACCAAATTTGTATTCTTTTAGGTTTCTTTTGTTCAGTATTGCTCTGTAATTTTGCTCTTCTAAATACTATATTACATTGTATTAATATTTCATAGCTTTTTCCTAACTCTTTCAAATCTAATTTTAATTTCTTGAGATGTGCTTAGAAAATACTAGCTGATCCATGTGATGTGACACTACACAGGTCTATGACAATTAAATACCTTTTTTTATAACATCCATTTAAAGTAGTACAAAGAGAACATTAGAGAAAAATGGTTGCACTTGCCATGGTAAAATGAAAGAGTCATAATCTGTTTCTTAAGTATTTGGCTTGGGTTCATATAAATAAAATTTATACTGAACTCAGTTAAACGGCTATCTTTGTCATATACTTCTCCAGTCTTGCAGAACTGTCTCCTACAATTCTGCAAGATTGTAAAAAGTATAGGAAAAGAGATGTGGGGAGTCAGAATTCAGTAGTAAATAATATTTTTTTGTAAAGATGGTTCAGTCCCTGGCCTCTTGGCCAAACAAAAATTAGATACTACATGATATCTATTTTACTATAATCATAGGAAGCCAACACGTCAAGGCAAACATGACTGGATTGCATGAAAAATAGTCTTATCTGAACATCCTAAACATCTTACCTGAACATCTTATCTGAACATCCTAAATTAAGCCTGGCAGGATTCAAGTAATAATGCAGAAATTTGAAAAATAATTATGATTACTGAATGTGATCTCCAGTGTTCTGGGACAGAATCCCTGAGCAGTAGCTCTCTCTCCGTATAATTATCAAAATTGGAATGATACAAAATGATACAAAAATAAAGAAATGCACAAATAAGTTCAATTACATTGGTCATATACAGGTGATTCTTGCTTAATGATAGTAATTGGGACTGGCAGCTTCATCATTAAGTATAACAAGGCCATAATGTGTGTTATCACCTGACTGCTCCAATTTGCAATGACACTTATAGCAGCTTCAGTTGCAGTAATTAAATATATTCTGTATAGTTAATATGTAAAATGTTATGTGATCACCATTTACAATCTTCTGCCAGCTTCCCCATATATTGCCCCCAAATTTGAAACTGGCAGTGAAGTTTATGAATGATGATCATGTAATCACAGAATATTGTGACTCTTAATAGCAATAGCATATAGATTTATATACTGCTTTACAGCAGTCTCTTAGCGGTTTACAGAGTCAGCATATTTCCCCCAATAATCTAGGTCTGTAAACTTGATTGGTGCTTGATTTGTGATTGTGAGGATGCTATTACAGTCACAATTTGGAGTATCGGTCATAAGTCTTCTCCTTCAATAGTGTCGTAATGTTTGCTGAACATATGGTTACTAACCAAGGACTAATAAATACAAAAACTTGTTTTTTAATGCAACAGGAATTGCATTAAATACATGTTGCATTAAAATAATGCAATTTTTAATAAATGATTGGTTTTTTAAAAATATCCTATAATTAAAATTTAAAATAATGATATCTGTACTTTGTTTTTTTCAGATCCACCTCATCTTTTCTCAACTTTCCACCCTCCAGTACCAATTGAAGCAAGGCATCATGAGGGACGTTATCATTATGATCCATCTCCCATTCCTCCACTACATGTGTAAGTATGAATATTTAAAAAAAGATATTTGCTTCTTCTGATAGTCTGTGGAAACATGCCTGTCAACATATACAGACTTAATAACAAAATAATTTTCTTGACTTTTTAATGATATGGATAGAAGAATTAGGTGGAAGCTGAACCCAAGTAAGACAAAATTCCCTGGCTAGTAACTTTCAACAGGCAAGCATTTCCTATAAAGATTGGCTCTGTGGTTTGGAAGCCTTTCTGGATTCATGCTTTTTTTGGAACAGCAACTGAAATTGAGCCTATGGCCAGGTGCACTTCTTGCAGCTTTCCCTTGACCAGAAGAAGCTGCATGTCCTTACCACCCATTTAGACTATTGTGATGTGGTTTAATGAACTACTCTTAAAGACTATTTGGAAACTGTGATAAATACAGCAGTGCTTACTAGGTCTCACTGTGGAAACCATATGACACCAATTATGTGGGTTCTGCATTGAGCCATGTTTTATTTCCTGGTACAATTTAAATGTTGATTTTAATCAATAAGGTTCTTGGCATTGGAATATTTCAGGGCTGTTTGTTGCAACTAGCGTCAGCCGAGACTGTTAGAACTTCCAAAAAGAAAATAGTTATTAAACAAGTGCTACAGGGTTATGAGTGTTTCCTTAGCGAACCTTCAAAATTACATGATAAGCGCCCCCTAGTGTTAACAAACAAGACCCGAAATTATGAATGTTGCAAAAACATGGCAGTTGTTAGCCCTTATGAATGACCACAGAGGCTCTGCAACATTCACCCTGCCTATTCACCACCACCACCATTTCTGCATGGACATTCAGCCTGTGGAGACTCACCTTACGAAAATCTCCTCTTTTTAGCAGTTTTTTTTTTTTTGTCTACTTTGTTGCTTCAGGCTTTCAATGCATTTACAGAGAACAGGCCTAATGTATAGCAAGATCATGTAAGATCAATAGTACGAGCTACTGATCTCGCATGATATCGCACTTTAGGCCTCTATTCTCTGTGAATTGAAGCTTGGACATTTGCAAACAATCCTTCAGCCTTCCCTCTATTTGTCATTTCTTTGCCCAAGACTGCAGGACTATTGCATTCCTTTAGGCTTCAGGAGCCCTTTGCAAAAAGCATTTGTCGGCACCAATGAAGCTTGGGAGGGGTGGTCACCTCTCTCTGAAGCTCTGTTCCTATGGACAGAGCTTTTTGCAAAAGGCTGCTGAAGTCTGCAGGGACACAATCCTTAAGTGCTTTGCCAATGAGAAAGGAGGCCCTCCATGCCTCCTTTTTCATCAGCAAAGCTGCCCTCAAGTGATTCAGAGGTGAGGAAGGAGTCCATGCCCTCTCCATGCCTCATTTTTTGTCACCAAAGCCATCCTCAAGCAGTTCAGCAGCGAGAAAGGAGGACCAGAATGACTGCTTGGGGAAGGCTTTGGTGACGAAAAAGGAGGAAACAGGCAAAGAAACAGGCTGGAGAGGAGAAAGATCTTCAGTTAAGTGACCCAGCATGACAGGATGGGAGAAGACCAATTGTAGGAACCCCAGGAGAAGGAGAAGGAGGTATCTGTGGGTTGGGAGGCCTTGGGTGGTCTGAGGCAGGTGGCCCATTTCATCACTAGGGCCCCCCATGGCATTCGCACCTTGAGATGCCTCAAATGCATTTAACTAGCCACATTCAATTAGTGAATGCGTGGGCAGAAGGAGGGAGTGATCATGTTCAAGGTATGAGATTCCCACAAATTCTTGGGTTATGAACAGGGGTGGGCTGATATTGGTTTGCATCAGTTCAGGCAAACCGGTTGTTAATTTTATGGCTAGTTCAGTGAACTGGCAAATCCTTCTCCTGGTTGGCTCTTTCGACCCCACCCCACCCCTCCCAGGAGTCCCTCTGCGGCCTGTTTTAGATCGCAGGTAAGTGCAGGGCCCATGTGGAGGCTTCTAGGGCCTCCTAGAAGTTTTGGAAAACTGGAAATGGGCTGTTTTCGGCCTACGGAGAGCCTACAGAGCCCAGGGAGGCCTTTTTTGCCTTCCCAGAGGCTTGAGGAAAGCCTCCAGAGCCTAGGGAGGGTGCAAAATGGGCCAGCCAGAAATTCTGGAAGGCCAGAAATGGGCCTGTTTTTGGCCTCCAGAGAGCCTCTGGAGCCTGGGGAAGCTGTTTTCGCCCACCCAGAGACCCAAGGAAAGCCTCTGGAGCCTGGGGAGGGTGAAAACGCCTGCCCTGGTGGCCCATTTTTCTCCCAGTCCAGGGTGGTGCAGGAGGCCAACTAGGGTACAGAATTTTTTTGAAGCCCACCCCAGGTTACAAATGGACTGGGCAGGCTCCATTACTTTTGTAACTCGAGGACTTCCTATACCACATTTTTAAAGTAGTTCAGGAGCCTAAAGCTAGATGGTCATTTTTTCCTCTGGCAGCATTGATGCTTTGGGACAGCCTTCAGACACAAAATTAGATCACTTTCTTCTTGTTAACTTTTTTGGCAAATATTAACATTCAATTATTTCAGAGAGGTTTTTTTTCTTACATTTATATTTAGTTTTATTTTATTTTTTGATGTTTTTTTCCTTTATTCCTATAATATTTGGGAGGTTTTTTAGTGTTTTTCTCATTTTTAACCTAATCATGGATGTCTCAATTCTTGCTTTATATATACGGCATAGTTTGGTGAACATTGTATGATTTTGGTGAACTAAAAGTTTTCCCAATAAATAAATGAAATACTGTATATGGACAGGATTCAGTGTTAATCTATGGCTCAAAGAAGGGATGTAATAGAAAAAATAAAATAAAATCAGATAACCACTAGAAGAGCTCAAAGTTAAACTGTGGGATCCTTGGTGCTCTCTGAGCTCAGTTGGGTTTTCCTTTTTGCAAATGTTTCCTTACCAAATTAGGCAGCGTCATCAGTGCTAGTAGTAAGTGGGGTTTCAAACAAAAATATCAAAATAAGTCCTCACTAGCAGTCAATATCCAGATGAGCAGAGATTAACACCAAGATTAACATTAGACCAACTATCAAGAATATCCCAAGCAAAGTACTACCATAAAATTGAAATAAAAGATAAAGCCACATGTTAACGAGATTAATGAAAGTATGAAAAAATTCTTATATTATTGTATTCATGTTTGTCTCCCAATCTTAAGGTAATTAGCCTGTTGTACATGTGATATTGCCCTAATATTGACAATATGATGCCCTCCATTGTGCTTATCTATTTATCTGTTGTCTTTGTGGCATGGAATAGTTTTTATATTAGTTATAAATAAATTTAAAATGAATTCCATCCTCTTGGCTCCCTCCCTTTGCATTTTTACACAGTGCATATCCTGTGTGTTATTTCAGTTACATTTACCACCAGGAGTCACCACATGTGGCTGGTTTCATCCTTACTAAACTCCTCAGATGTGGATAGGCACATGCTATTCTAAGTAATTATACTTATGAGCCTATGCACTTTAAATTACTACATATGAGCATTAGCTACAGGACCTATTCTGGCATTCAGTGGGAATGAGGAAGGAGTATTTAAAAGCTCTCAGAATGGTATATACACTCCACCTCCCTTAATTTATTCTTTGTGTTTACTGAAGCAAAATGTCATTGCTTTTTACAATACTGTAATGAACAGCTATACAATAGATCCCCGAATATTTTTTGCAATTTATTCTCTATTATGTAATTTCATAAAAACTCAGTTAAAAACATTGAAGTTTCCAATATACTATCAACTCACATGAGACAAAAATGATGAAAATGTTGGTAGAAAATGTTCTGAAAAAGGGATGAATGACTTGGGTAATGGTATTGACACATAGTAAATAGATATAGATATATTTAAAAATTATAAAAAACAAATGGGGTAAATTAATGTTAAGTATCTTGAACAATAAAACTGAAGAAAAAAGCCTATTATAAGCCATAAAAAGCCAAATTCACAGTGTAAGTTGAGCCTTTTACTAAAAAGCATGATATGTACATTTAATCATCTCTAATAATCCCTTACTCACTGTGTGAAAATAAAAGAAGCAAAGCTCAAGTAGTACTTTGAACGCTAATGCCAGTTGTTTAGTTGGTAGATTGCTTCTCCATGGCTATTAGTTACAGCTGTGTAATTACATATATGGTGAGGGGAAAATGAAGTTGTTTTAAAACAAGTGTGAGTAGAATTAATTGATATTAACACTCCTAACTACATGACCAAGTTGCATACACAATATTTTATCAGCAGTTATTTTGGATTAGTCTCTTATTAACTAAACAGTAATTTCAGAAGAAATTACCCTGAAGGCTAGCAATTAATCTGAGTTGCAGTCATTCATGAGAATGAGTATTAAAAACAAAAGCAAATGTGTTTCTCTGAGAGAGTTGGTGCGGAGGTGTGGGGGGAGAAGAAAGAGAAGGAGAAGAAAAGAGGAAATTTTCATATTGGATGTATTCTTCTATTATCATTGGGCTGATACTTAGTCATGCAATAAAATGCATTTGAATCATGCAATACAATGCATTTGAATGTTTTAAGGTAATCTAACTGAAAGAATTGCTTTATATTTCAAAGTCATCCAATCTGTTTTAAAAGATACCCATTTCTATAGATTATCTTTAAAAGCATTATGGAAAAACACAATTGGCTTGATAAATAGCTGTGGTTTTTTTAAAGTATAAGCTAACCAACCATATGCACTTCAGAAATAAGCCTTGATGAATATAGTGAAACTTATTCTATAATACGATTCTATTTCTATATTCACATACTTGGAAGTAATTATATTTGTCATAGCATGATGTGTGATCCCAGAGAATTGTAGTCTATTTATTTTATGTTATGTTTGCAAACACCCTTGGGAATTCTTGTATGTCATTTGCTAGATTGTTTTTGTTTCTGCAAAATAATTCACGCCTTTTTCTAGACTGGACTGAAACATGAAGTTTTGTTTTAAATTAAATTGTCAAGAAAAAGTTCAGACTTCTTCCTTTCACAATGTTTTGTTACACAATGTTTTTGTTAAAACATTAAATACATTCTTTACACAATGTTTTTTTATGCAAAACAGTTCTCAATTGTCTTGTATTAGATGTCAAAATCAAAGTTGTAGTGCTTTACATGTGAACAAACAGCCCTGCCGATGGGTTCAGATAGATAAGCCAGTAGCCTCATAGAAAATATCTGTGATTTGTTTCATCAGGTGGAACATTTTCAAGTATTTGGCCAATAATAGACTGTCTCGCAGAATTCAAATTTAAAACAAACAGTAAAAAATCCCAGATTGACTTAAAGAACAGCAGAATTTATGATAATGGTGCAATTTTGGGAAAGGCAGATATATCTCATTATTTTATGCTGAAATAAGTGAAAATAAAAATGGCTGACGTAAATGGGTAAAAGTATTTGTAAACAGACAATTAGGCTGTGATTCTATGGACAACCCCGCTGTTGATGACATTATAGAGCAGATTGGTCAAAATAGCAATAGTCCTGAATGGTTATTTGACTATTTATTACTTTGTATTGGTCAATATAGTCCTCCCTCTCTTCCTTCTTCTAAATAAACGTGAAGTAACAGCCATATAAAATTTATGTTGGATGGTTAGCAGTTTGGGGAAGTGACAAATAAAAATGTTATCTTACAATATATTTTAATTTGGGTATAGAACTTCTTCATTCTATTTTACTCTGAAGCAAAATTATGTACATATGAATTAAAAACTGTTGAAAAATACTAGTATGATGATGAATTGCTGTAAGATATTTAGTGCACTTCAGGACAAGCAGCCACTGCTATGATCAGGCTATTATATCCTATCACTAAAGATTCAATTGCAAAAAAAAAAAGAATAAATTGCTTCTTTTTTTAAATAAACCACCCATATTAAGGCATCAATAGCATGGTATCAAATTAAATTAGAATCTCATAAAATGAAATATGTTCCTTGTTAGCTTCTTGACACTTAATTTGCCTCCAAATGAGTAGAGAAAATCACAAATATCACAAATATGAGTAGAGGAAATCACTTGCCTTTGTTTTTCCAATCATAGCTTATTAGGTGTTAGAACAACTCCAATTATAGCTGGATAATAGTGTGCGTGCACATGCTCACATCCGCACACCCACATCTGCACACTCACATGAATAAGTACAGAAATATGTCACTTTGAGTTAACAGAATAAAAGAGTTGGAAGGGAAGGGACCTTGGAGGTCTTCTAGTCCAATCCTCTACTGAAGCAAGAGATCCTGTATAATTCCAGATAAATGGCTGTTTAGACTTTTGCTAAAAGCCTCCAATGATGCAGCACCCAACAACTTATAGAGGCAAGTCATTAAAAATCTGTTCGGTAGGTTAATAAAACTTTTTTGTTAGGACTTGCTTAGGTTTTTTTTAAAATATTCCTAATGTATATCTTCAGCTTAAAGTTCAAAACAATATAAAATATAAATTTGCTTTATATGGTCCCATGATAATTTATAACATACAATAACATCACATCATCTGTAGCATTCGTAAATAAAACAAATATGAAATAAATTTATATAAATAAAGGAGAGTACCATAAATAAACAAGCCTATTATTCTTCAACATGACAGGTATATAACAACAATTTTTCTTGGCAGTGTGTACATCTTGTAAAGCCAAAAATACATTTCAGAATTCAATAAATAGAATTCAGTAAATTTTTAACCATTTTTCATATGATACAATTCTATCCAATTTTAGTAAGTAGGCAGAGTATTGTAGCCTTAATGTACCTGGATATCCAAAGTCCTGTGGCCATCTTTTGCATTTCTGTTCAGTTTCTTTTGTCTATAAAAACTGTTCATCTTGGAGAGTAAATATGGTCTTTAGCAGATAGGAAGGATAATATATCAAGCACAGTACAAAAAGTGCTATTTCTGTTTTCCATGTATTTTGATCCACAATCAGCATAGTATACATTTTATAGATATCAGCATCAGTTCACTTTCCATATATTGGGAGTTCTTTCTGAACAATAATAATATTACATAGGTTTAATGTTAGCAATTGCAGTAAAGTGAGTCTATCATCTTACCTCACTAGGCAAGCAATTTTTATACATGAATTTATATAGATATGATAAAAATACTTCTTAATTTAAATATTAATTAAATATTAATTGATTTGATTAATTAATTAATTAATTAATTGAATATTAATTGATTAATTGAAGGCTATGGTTAACAATAAAAAACAAAATAAAAATTCTCAAATACAAAAAAAATCTATTAGGTATAATACACTATTTTATTCTTTACAAGGTTTATAGCTCTACTTACATAACAATGAATAATAATAGCTTGACGTATAACATTTATTCACAGGACACTTAATGAAGGATGCAGTCCTTTGTTAGGCAACAATAGTCATTAATAATTGCTTTGTTAGGCAATGATAGTCAATATTATTATCTCAATATTATTGATAGTCAATAATAATTAATCAATTGATTTGGTTCAATTAGCTATGTTTTGACTTGCTGATCAGCTTAATATATCGTAATTTGGTATAAAAACCTTGGAGTTTCTTTGCTGTATTATATAATGAAGGCTACTAAAGCCAATAAGCACATTATTCAAATTTTCCATAAGTATATAGAAGTTTTTTTATTAACACGGAAGGAATTTCCTTTTGTTGAAGTGTATCTTAGCTGGGAATGGATTTAGAATGGTTTTGATCAATATAGGAATAAACTTCTCTGCTAAGATTAGTTGCCTCTTTACAAAATATAGTGAATTTAAAGATATCTTTAAAAAAGGGGGGGGGAAAATAACAGAAAAAAATGATGTGATAGAAAACTCCAATAGCTGCTAGTACCTAAACAGTCATTTTATTGTTTCCAAAAACACTTATTCCAAATGACTACATTGTTAAAATATAAGTGATGTTCAAGGATGGAAAAAAGATGTGCATCAAATATTGAAAATTGTATTTGTTTATCAAAATAAAAATCATAAAGAAAATAAAAATAATGAAAAACAGGGGAGAAAGTTGAATTCAATTCAACCAATTCTACTTTTTCTTTTGGCTGTGGGAAATAATATATATTTATACCTGTTAATCTTTATAAACTATCATTTATATTAATACAATTTATTATACTCTTTTTTAACTTTAAAGGCAAAAAATAGTTTTTTAAAACAGCCCTTATAATATTTTACAAACTTTAAGAATTACTCAAACATTATATATCAGAAGAAAACAGAAAAAAACATTTTGTGACAATCTAATAATTTAATTTAATTATTTCTTCAATATTAGTGTAGCTTTTGTCCTGTGCCAAGTTGTCCCGCAGCAATTTGGCCATGATGAGTTGTCCTGCAGTGAATTGGCCATAGCGAATTGGCTGTGATGAGTTGGCTGTGATGAGTTGGCCATAGCAAGTGGGCTGTTGCAAATTGTTGTAGATCCAATATTTTACTATTTTAAAGTAATTGGTAACCTCTAACTGCTTTGTTGTGGGTGACTGAAATGCCCCCATTTTTATGAACTTTAATTGGTCAGGAAAAAAAAGTCAGATCTGAATAGTCAGATAAAATAAAATGAAATCAATAGATATATTCTTGTTAAGCAAACTTTTGAGATGTCTTAACAGAAAATTAATCACTTTATAATTTTTTTCAAGTTTTTTACTTTTTATTTTTTACAAATTTATCAATGCATGAACAGTGCGGCACCTGTGTGTCATACATTTTAATACAAATAAAATACTATTAATATTTGTTTCATTTAACAAGCTTATATAATTCTAGTAATAATACACATATTTTTTATTAAATTATAATCTTTTATTTAGATATTTAATATTTCAATGTGTCATTTTTATGTCAATCACATTATACTAAATGTCATACCTTTTAATACAAATAGAATAATATTAATCATTCTTATTATATTTATCAAGTTTATATAATTCTAATAATAATACAAACTTTTTTGTTAAATTAAATCTTCCATTATTTGCTTGTTCAACTTATACTCCTTCATTATTTGGCTATTTAGTATTTCAGTGTGTTATTTTTATGTCAATCACCACATTCTGCATGTCATACATTTTAATGCAAATAAAGTATTTTAATCATATTTGTTACAATTAGCAAATGTATTCATGTTGAATTATAATATTTCATTATTTATTTAATCAGTAGTTCAATATATTATTTTTATGGCAGTCATCATATTATTTAAATATACTTAGTAATACCATCATTCAAGTTCTAATTTCCCCCCTTATTATTACTTCTCATTATATAAAAATATGTATTTTATTAAAAAAAACTGCAGTTTCCATCCCTATTCTAACTTTGATTATGCCACTACTGTATTTAAACCTTTCTAACCATCATATCTTTTTACCGCTTTAAAGCTTCAATTGTTCGTTTCTTAGTTTGCCTCACATATTCTTCTCTTGGATCTTTATTTCTGTCTGCTTCGACATCTTAGCTACTCATTTTACACATTCCTCCTTCTCTGCCCTTCTTCATTGTCTAGTTTTCAAAATATCTACTCTTGCCCCTGTCTCTCTCCCATAAGAATCTTCCAGGTTCTCTGGTTCCTTTTTTTATTTCCTTGGGGTACTCTCCCCTTGGCTTATGTCACCAATCCTTATTATTTTTGTTATTATCTCCTCCTTATCATCTTGTTTCATTCGTTTTGTCTATTCCATTTTTTCATCTACTCTTTTTTGTTGGTTCCTCATCTTCCTGGGTATCTTAATCTCTTAATTCTCGTTTGTGTTATATTTCCCAGCATTCCATCTATTTGGTTCATAATTTCCTTAAAATGTCTTGTCAGTGTCTCCCTTGTACTTTGAATTGCCAATGCCATCTCTTCCCAAATTCCACTCCTTTCTTCTTGATGAAGCATCTCATTAAATTTTATTGTGTCCCTCTTTTGTCCAATAATCCAAAGATCATATATTCAAACCTATAGTGAGTTCTCAAAAAGTTCAATATTCTTAATTCTTTGTATCCCAAAATTGATCAACCTGTTCCTCTGGATAGTCCCATAAGTTTTCCAGAACCTCCTTAGGTCCCTCTAAGTATTGTATTGTAATCTTCAGGGGTCATTTTAATGATAATATCTTTCTTGTTATCACATTTAAATCCCCAGTAATCAAATATTTTCAAGATTTTGTGAATATGTTATTCTTCCTTTCATCAGCAGGTGGCACTCTGAGATTGGATTTCAATATTAACCAGTTTTTCCATTTTCCCACAATGTAAAAATAACATTGATTTTTAAATAGATAATTCCAGCATTTCAAAATGCTTATCCAAAGTGGTGCCGGTCCAATTTGAAAGTCCAATTTTCTGTATTTTAATGATTTTTCTGCTTTTTTTCCCTTTAATTCTTTTTCCTTCAATTTTAAAATTTTCACAAAGTGCTAGTTCTCTTACTTTTAAAAATAATTGTGAGCCTCTCTTTTCCTGCATATTCTTTGGGGGTTAAGATTTGAATAAAAAGAATTCTTCTCACCCAGTTCACCCACTGTTCTCCAAAGTCTGCTTCTACACTGTGCTTCGATGGTCATCAACTGTCCAAGCTTCATGGCAGCCATCTTAGACTGCCTCTTCTCCTTATTATGGCATAGAGGGGAAAAAAGCCCTGGGGTTCAGCAGGAGAGTTGTGATCTCTTCTGTGACCTCTCAGAGTGCCTCTCCTTAGCTTCATCGCTCCTACCAGGTGGCTTTGGCTCCTTTCAAAGCATCATAAACAGAGAGAAGCTAGCACAGGAATGGAGAGATCCATTTCCCTGTGACTGGTTACGTTGCGATGTCAGCTGGAAGTCTTTAATCACTTTATAAATTGATTAGGTTCTAAAGATAGAAATGATTTAGATGACATTAAAAAAGAGCAAGATATGCAATTATGGCAGAAAATTATCAAACTGCAGCAGTTGCACAAGTATGACAATATAAACAACTTAACTGCAAATTTGGAATACAAATATGATAACTTAATGAAAAAAATATTTATTTCCTTCTTGTTTGTATTTTTTTCATCACCTGAAAATGGCCCCCAAGGAAGAAAGGAAAAAGTGACTAGAAGTACATACTCTAATATAAATTGATATCCGTAAATTAATGGAAGGAGTTTGCAAAGGAGTGATTGTGAAATTGATACAATAAATCTACAATATGGTAACCAGCATAATTTTTGGTTAATTTTTTAAAATTTATCTGCTATAATAAGATACCTAAATATTGCTATAAAACTGTTTTAGGAGTTCTCTGAGATTGAGAAAGGCACAAGCTGCTGCCTTTGAAAAGTACTGCTTTCTGTTTCCTGTGCCTTCCCTGATCACCGCTCTTTTGCCCCAGCAAGAGCTATGTTTTTGCTTTCTTTCTTTTCCTGTACATTTCCCAGGCAGTGATGGCTGGGGCTGGGGTACATCAGGGCTGCTCCCCCCACTCAGCAAACTGGGCCTGGAGGAGTACAGAGAATTGCAGGTGAGCACCGGAGGGTCAGAAGACACACTCCGATGCCTCTTTTGTGGAGACCGAAGGTAGGGGGTGTTGCCTGATTATTAGGAGCCCGTCTTCCTCAGCACTCTCTTGGTCTGGGCATCCGACCTTTGCTTCTGGCTTGTTGCACTTCCAAGCCTTGTGGGGAGAGCCCAGCACATGCGCACTCTCGTGAGAGGCTTTAGGGCCTGGAGGGAGGGACCCTTCTCTGCCTGGAAGCACAACAAGCCAGCAGCGAAGGTCAGATGCCCAGACCAAAAGAGCGCCGAGGAAGACAGGTTCCTAATAACCAGGCAGTACCCCCCCTTCAGCCTCTACACAAGAGGACTCCCCAAGGTTAAGCTCCAGGTTTCTCCCGCTGCTTCCCTCACTGTGTGGAGGCTGAAGGGGGGGATGTCAAACCCAGAAAAGCTTGAGCTCTTGCCTGCACAAACAGGCTGGTTATTAGGAGCCCATTTTCCTTGGTACTCTTTTGGTCTGGGCATCTGACCTTTGCTGTTGGCTTGTTGCAGGACTGACAGGAATTCTGGGTTGGGTTGAGCTGAGTATTGCAAGCCCCATAGTTTGCCTCATCACTGTTTGTGCAGGCCAGACCATGAACTTTTCTGGGCTCACCCCCCCCCTTTGGCCTCCACACAAGAGGACTCTCCGAGGCTAAGCTCCAGGTTTCTCCCGCCGCTTCCAAGCAGAGAAGAGTCACTCTCTCCAGGCCTCGAAGCCTCTCCCTGAAAAACGCACATGCTGGGCTCTCCCCATGGGACGAGGTTGGAGGAAGAAGAAGGGGCTCCGGGCACCTGACCATTGCACTGCACCCCACCCTTACCAGAGGGATGAGAAAACTGACTCTGCTGCCTTCGAAACATAGCTCTCGCTGGGACAAAAGAGCGGAGATCCAGGAAGGCACAGGCAACAGAAAATGCCACTTTTCAAAGGCGGCAGCTTGCATCTTCTGTTGCCTGTGCCTTCCTCAATCTCAGCTCTTTCGCCCCAGCGAGAGCTATGTTTCTGGTCACTTCCTGTGCCTTCCCCAGGCAGCGATGGCTGGGGCTGGTGGGGGAGGGTAGCAGAGCAGAGGGATGAGAGGGATGAGAAAACTGATGCCACCGCCACCGCCTCATTCGGACCTCTGAACTGGATGGTGATCGCAGACTTGCCCACTCTGCCCCTTCGTGCCACCACCACCAGCTGCCCTGGGTCGACCCTACAGCCCGCAGCCATCGAGGAAGTGCCCAGGCCAGGAGAAATGAGCTGGAAGGTGCGGGAGCACCATGCAAATGCAAGTAGCGCGGTGCTCCTGCATCTTCCAGCCATCTCCATCATCACTTCAGCCCATCTGAGCTGCCAGCCCCTTCTTGCTGCAACAGCACCATTACCTTGTCCTGGATGGTGAGGGCTGCATTGCTTTTTGCATATTGCATCATCCGCAAATTTGCACATTACAGCTGCCATCCCCTACAGTGAAGATTTCCAACCCCACCACGGGCCGGTCCCATATTCCAGAGCTGCAGTAGTCACAAGACTGGCCCTTTGGTCATCCTGGAGCTGCTCTGGGATGACCAAAGGGCCAGTCCTGTGACTACTGCAGCTCTGGAACATGGGACCGACTTTTCCACCAAACTCATCAAGCCACCCCAGGGTGGATTTCCCCCTCCTGCCATTGGTCTTACCTTCCAATTCCAGCTCACATGGCTGTATTCAAGGTAAGGTTTGCACTCGGCTAAAGAGTGGGGGCCAATGGATGGATGAGCCGTGTGGGCAGCGCAGCCTTGTGTTCCAACGCAGCCTTGATTGTTTTTTTGGGGGGGGAAATTTCTCTGTGGACCATGAAAAGTTTCTTACAGCCCACCAGTGGTCGGCGGCCCACTGGTGGGCGACCACTGCTTTAGAATACTCTCTTTTGTATACTCTCTTTAGAATACTTTCTACAGTTTAAAGTACTCTCTTTTGGCCTCAGGGCACCCCTGCTGTGTTTATGCAACTGATAATGAGATCCTATACAAGCACTTGTATAAGGGACTATTGGTGTATTTAGGTGACATTTTAATTTACACAAAATGAAGGTGGAACATGAGAAAATGATGAGGGCTGTACTTAAAAAACTGTGAGCCACCAAATTGTATGCCAAGCTTTCTAAGTGTGAGTTTCATCAGATCAAAATAGACTTCTTAGGTTATTGTATACCCCATGAAGGGATTGAGATGGACCCTCCGAAAGGTCCAGGTGGTGCTGGAATGGGCTTTTTTGGGGAGGGGGCTTTCCCAATTTTTATTACCAATTCATCTCACCTTTTGCCCAGATTGCATTCCCCATAACAAACTTTAAAAAGTGGGGGAGATAAACCCAAGCCTAGCCAACCTCTGAGATAAACCTAGAATGCCAGGCAGTGTTTGAGAAGCTTAAATGACTGTTTGCAGCTGAAACAGTTTTGAAGCATCTTGACCCAAACACTCTCTTTGTTATTCAGGCCTATGCTATCTGGCTATGGGGGCTGTGTTGTTCAGAAAGACAAGAATGGCCAACTGCAATCCTGCACTTATACCTCCAGGAAACAATCAGAGATTAAGCAAAGGTGGACAGTATGGGAGAGGGAAGTTTATGCCTTTTTACCGCAGCAGCATTTAACGGGGGCAGAGACAGAGGAAAATCCATTTGACAGCCTAGAAGTTTTATTGGTGAGATGTTCAGACAGGGTAGTGTTAGAAAAGCCACAGCGGCTATCCCTTGAAGGCTCCAGTTGCAGCGTCGGGAATGAAAATGGTGGATTTACCACAAAATGCTAGCTGCGCGATTAGGAGAGCGGAGGAGACGGCTCGCAGGCCGTCATCCTCTCTCAGCCCAGCAGCCCCAGACCAGTTGCATCTATCTAATATCCCAAGTCAAGGGATAGAGCTGTAGGGGCTCAAAAGAGCTCCAAGGCAGTTGAGCGGGAGGAGCCCCTCAGGGACAAAGCACTGGACAAATTATGGGCTAAGGGACAAGAAGCTGCCCAGAAGAGTTCAAAATGGCACCCAACATCACAGATTCCTGCTTAAATGAGGAGCGACCGTTACTGAGAGGAGACAGGCATCTGCAAACTGACAGGAGAGTACTAACAGAATTGGCCACAGGGCGAGCTGAAGAGCAGGATTTGATTCAGGAATCCATTGAAGCTTCTGAAATTAGAAACTTCTTTTCAGTTTGCCCAGCAACAGGGCAATTTCCAGTTACAGCCCAGAGAACCAGATTGGCCCCTGAGACCACATTTACTCCCATGTCAGCTGGACTTAGACCAGGGTGGGACAAGAGCCTGAATTCCAAATTAATATGCAGGCTCTTTTAGCTGAGGCAGTAAAGCAAGGTGTGTCAGCAGCCTTGAAACAGACCAGGCATTCACCTTCTGAGGCTTCAGTTTCATCCTCAAAACATAGTAGGAGACACAGGTCTAATGAGGATGATCTTTCCCTGCATTCAGAATCAGGTTCTTATGCTCCTGTTGAAATATCACACTCCATTCCCTCTGACATTGGCCAACTGATGGACAGAAATTACTCAGATGATGAAGGCCTGAACGATTCTGACCAAATCGCTATGCCTATTCCAGCCGGCCATATTCAAGTGGCTCTTCTTCAAGGCTAGGAAGGCCACAGGGCAAGGCGTGGTTCCTGAACCTCAGGAGCTTATAGATCCTTCTGAAAATCCAATGATCCATTAGATGGATATAGATAGATATAGATCTAATGACCCATTGTTTTAGGAGAAGACCATAATGGCAGATGTTATCCCTGCACCAAAGATGTTCATGGTTATCCAAAGGCAATGGTCCTCTCTTGGGTCGGGTCCAAGCCCTTCCTCCCTGGACAGAAAGATGTTGAACGTGGGAGCTGATCTCCCCAAGGCCCTGGAAGTGCCTGCTGTGGACACTGTAGTTGCGGCCCTACAAGCCAACACTGAAATTCCTGGGCAGCCTGAGGACTCGCTGAAGGCAGAGGACAAGAGGGCTGAACAAACATTGCAGAGAATGCACCTTTAGCACCATGGGCAGTGAAGGCTTCCATGGCTGCATCCTTTTTTAAAAGGGACTCTCTCATCTGGCTTCAAGAACTGCAAGAGAGAACTGGATGATGTCAGGTCACACCAATATATAAGCAAACTCTTAGCAGCGGTGGAGTTTTCAGCTGACGCCACCCTCAGTGCAACCAGATTTTTCCTCTAAGGCAATAGGGGGGACTGTAACCTCTTGGCGCCTGCTCTGGCTCAGGCAATGGCAGGCTGATTTGAGACATAAGTGGAGGCTGGTCACTGCCCCGTTTAAGAGGGAGAAATTGTTTGGAGAAGCCTTGGAAAAGGTGCTGGTGAACTCCAAAGACAAAGGGAAGATCTTACCCTCCAGATCTAGAAGGGGTGAATTCTGATCAACGCCCTATTTCAGATGTCCCTTCAATAGGACCCATGAAACTGGGGCGGGTTCTCTAAACCCCAGAGGCCTTTCAACCCCAGGCAAGATCTACTCCAAGACAGGACAGGTAGAAATCGCCCGTTTAACAACAAGCAGCCCTTTCGAGGGGCTGGGTTGTCCCTTCTGACACCCCAGATAAATCTGACATTAATCCTCCCATTAATCTGCCTTGTTTGGGAGGAAGTAACCACAGACACCTGGGTCCACTCAGGTCTTTCTCTAGGGTTCCTCTCTATGCCCTTGAGGTTTTTTATTCATTGCCCTATCTCTAAAAATAGAGAGAGAAAGGTCCTAATAGAAACAGCTATTCAGCACCTGCTCGAGATCCAGGCTATTCAGCCGGTGCCTGAGGACCAGAAGGGCATGGGATTATATTGTATTTTGTTTAATCCCAAAAGCCTCGGGGGTGGGAGGGGTGGAGGGCAATTCTAGTCCTGAAGTGTCTTAACCGCTGGGTAAAATACAGGCGGTTTAAGATGCACTCTCTCCAGTCTATACTCCAAGACAGGACAGATAGAAATCGCCTGGGAGGGGGATTTCCTTACTTCCATAGACTTAACTGAGGCCTACCTTCATGTCTCCATTCTGCAGGCTCATAGACAATTCCTCAGGTTCTGATATAATGGGAGGCTTTTTTCAATGCAGGGCCTTACCCTTTGGGCTTTCATCAGCCACCAAGACATTTGCGAAGCTATTGGCAGCCCTGGCAGCCCATCTTAGGGCCATCCCAGTCAGAGTCCAGTGTTACCTGGATGACATACTGGTCCAGTCATCCTCCCCATCTCGAGCAACAGAGGATTTGGAAATCATCATTCAGGTGCTCCAGGAACATGGCTTCTCTGTCAACAAAGCCAAAAAGCACTTCACTCCCACCAATAGTCTGCTCCATCTGGGAGGTGTAATAGATACCATTTCCTGCAAGGAGTCCTTGTCCCAGGAACGTCAGGATAGTATCAGGGAGTTAATTGGGCAAGTAAAATAGGGTACTCCTTGCTATGCTTTCTAAGCTCCTGGACAAAATGATATCATGCATTAATATGGGCTAGATTGCATTCCAGGGCACTCCAATGGTTTCTTCTCCCTTATCAGAAGACAGGTAGGAGTTGCTCCCATTCACAGGTCAGATTAACTCCACAGGTCTTTAGATCCTTGTGATGGTGGTCATCTGAGGCCCTCTGCCTGGGGCTTTTATTCAAGGACACTGACCATGGATGCCAGTCTTCGTGGCTGGAGAACCCTTATTCAATCCAGGGTGGAAAAGACAATGGTCCCAGGTGGATTTGAGCCATAATATTAATTGGCTAGAACTTAGGGCAGTCCATCTGGTCATAAGGCATTTAGAGGACATTGTTTCAGATAAGAACATCCTAGTTTTGACTGACAATGTGTCAGCCAAGGTGCATATTAATGACCAAGGTGGGACACATTCCTGGGCCATGATGCTGGAGGCAGAACATCTCTGCTTATGGGCAGAGAGACACCAAGTATCATTTAGAGCTGAGCACATTGCAGGTGTGGCCAATGTTGAGGCTGATTGGCTTAGCAGAGTCACCATAGACCACGCAGAATGGCGTTTGCACCCCGCTTTGTTTCAGGAGCTGTCGGAGCACTTTGGAGTGCCAGCTGTGGATCTCTTCGCTTCCCAGGATAACCCGCAACTCCTGAGATACTCCAGGTTTTCGATTCCAGGGGCAGAGAGAACGGACACCTTATGCAGCCCTTGGCCCAGGGAGCTTCTCTATGCCTTCCCTCCTCTGCCCTGATCCCAAGGGTGATTCAGAAACTGTTGGGGGAAAGTCATTCTTGTAGTCCTTCATTGGACCAGAAGGCCATGGTTTGCGGACTTACTAAACCTATCTGTGTCCTGCCTTAGGAGGATACCGGAGAACAGTGTGTCTCTTAGCTAGGGACCAGTATTACATCCGGAGCCCCAGTAGCTTCAATTGGCCGCTTGGAGATTGAGCGGGAATCTCTGATCTGGGACCATTACTCCTCCAAAGTGATAAGAACCATCCAAGCCTCTTGGAGACCGTCCACCAATCACATCTACGATGCAACCTGGAAGGCTTTCAGCAAATGGTGCTTTAGGTCTGACAGGAATCCTACTGATTGCCCAGGTGCTGGACTTTCTCCAAGATGGCCTAGACAAGGGACTTTCATCCAACACATTGCGGAGGCAGGTTGCAGCCTAGTCTTCTGTTCTCTTCTTGGAGGAAGTAGAATCATTATCTAGACATCTCACTGTCCGCAGGTTTCTGAAGATGGCCACAAACCTGAGGCCTCCAGTGGTTCATTGCTATCTGACATGGGACATCTCTAAAGTACTGCATTCACTGACTGAGGCCCCATTTGAACCACTGAGATCCCTGCCATTTTTATCTTGCAAGGTGGCCTTCCTAGTAGCAATTATTTCTGCCATTTTGGACTTGGCGACTTTATCTGTCAGGAAGGACCTTTGTGGGTTTTACACCAACCGAGTTGTGTTAAGACCAGACCCTTTGTTTGTACCAAAGGTGAACTCGTGGTTCCACAGAGCCCAGGAACTAACCTTGCCTGATTTTGTCAGCATCCTGTACATTCTTTAGAAAAAAGATGGCAACTCTAGATGTTCAATGGGCCCTGTGTATTTATGTTAAGTGGACATCTCACTTCTGGAGGTCTGAATCCCTCTTTATTTCTTTCCAATCTTCTACTATGGGCTACAAGGTTACTCCAACAACTGTGAGGAGGTGGATAAAACTGTACATATACAGGTAGCCTACCAAGCCCAGTTCCTCCAAAAATAATGGCCCATGAGAAGTGCGGCCACATCGGTGGCATGGGCCACTCAGGCCTCTCTGAAGGAGGTTTGCAGAGCGGCAGCCTGGCCCTCACCTTCTCCGTTCATCAGGCAGTATAAGCTGGACTCTTTGGCTTCTGCGGAGGTAGCATTTAGATGGAGAGTTCTTCAAAAGGTCCACCCTGTCTAGGGGATTTGGACGGCACTAAGCCCAACCCATAGGACAGCCAGCTTTGGTATGTCCCAATCTTGGATGCTGTCTCCACTACTGACCACTTTCTGTCAGTAAAAATTATTTTGATTTAATTCAGTGAAGTCAGGAGTCATGCTTTTGTGAGAAACAAGCTGGGCAGGTTCTTACAAGATCATTTTTTAAAAAGTGGTATGACAATATAGCAACAATGGTACATTGGAATATCTGCAACAAATACCACTTGTCTGCAAGTAAGAATTGGTCAGACTACAAAAAGGAGAAAATAATAGAAAATAAAGAAGCTAAAGTATTCTTGTGACTTAAGAATTCAAACATAGAAGCTCTATTACCACAAAAATATGTATTACAAAAATACAAATAAAAGTAAAACAGTGGGAATAGAAAGCAAAGGTCATACTAATAATGATAGGTGTCTTGAATGCAATCCCTAAACATCTGGAGTACCACTTAAACACCATTGGCATTGACAAAATTGTCATCCATCAATTATAATAGGCAGCTGTACTTGGAATAGTTTATATGCTATGACAATACTCTTAACATCATTAAACATCTGCTTCTCCCATTTCCTTGGAAAGGATTCCATAGGTAGACAAAAATACTAAATCCAGTCAACATTTGGCTAATTCCGCAATAATTATAATAATTTCATTGCATAACAGTGGCTCATTGATGGTTATCAACATTGTTATACTTTTTTTAAAAAAAAGTTAAAATAAAAATATTGTATGGAATTTAAAAAACATAGTGCACCATATTGCCAGTGTATTTACTGGAGAAAGATCTGCCTTTGATGAATTTATACCCTGTCATATGCACCATGTGAAGTTTCATGTACTTAGGTCCTCATTTCAGATGTTTTGCTTTCTTTGTTAGGCTGTTCGTTTTCTTTTCTTCCCATATAGTTCTCTAGCCTCATTCTGACAACTGTTGCTCTGCATGAGTTACACTCCTATGGTGTTGTAGGTCTCCTGATTATTCCAGTCGATTTGGTTCCTGCCTTGTGTGATGCCAGGAACTTAACTCAATTTTTGCAAACAGGCTGCTTGTTAAATATCTTATATATAAGGCTATAAATGCATTTATACCTCATTAGTGTAGAATTCTACTTTACCTCCACGTGCATTAACGGAATAATAGAGTTGGAATGGACCTGGAAATCTAATCCACACACACCCTGCTCAATCAAGAAACACTATAACATTTCAGATAAATGGTTGTCCAGTCTCCAATATTGGAGTATGCACAACTTCTGGAGACAAGGCATTATTAGAATCATTATTTTTTACTTTTGATTTCAACCGATTTGTGCATTTTTTCCATAGTAAAAAATCCTTTACATCATGACTGATCTTTTTTTTAAATGTATATAACTTATAGTCATAACTACAACTCTAGGCATCTTACAGAAATAAAATCTGAAATAAACCCAGTATCACCACAACCTCTGTTGATCATGTTCAAACAAGGCATTCCATTAGCTCCCTTTAAATCAGGGGTCGCCAACCTTTTGGACCTCAGGAACCACCAAACCCATAATTTTAGACCACTAACCAGTTCTGTGGGCGTGGCCTAATTTGTGGGTGTGGCTTGGTCATGTGACTGGGTAGGCATGGCTTGTATGTAAATATTATAAATATTTATATAAATATTGAATTTTTTATTAAAAAGGAGCAACTTTTACCCAAAATCAGGCAAAGCAGGCAGATTGAGTTGCTCACAGAATCACAGATTCGTTCAGAGATCTATCTATCTGCAATTGGCTAGCTCAGTCTGTCACATAAAATTTGCTTGCAACCAAACTCATAAAATTTGCTAGCGAGCAAACTCACAAAATTAACTCATGCATGTAAATATTGAATTTTTTATAAAAAAAGAGCAACTTTTACCCAGGATCAGGCAAAGCAGGCAGATTGAGTTGCTCACAGAATCATTCAGTGATCTATCTATCTGCCATCAGCTAGCTCAGTCTCTCAAATTTGCTGGCAGTGAGTCTGCACTGAATTTGCTTGCAAGCAAACCTTTAGTCCCAAGGGAGGTTCGGCTGTGCTGAGCCAAAGATCTAAAGACTAGCTAGAAAGCAAGAAATCCAACCATTTCCTTCTTCCTAGCTAATCTAAATCTCCCGGCACAGCAGAACACCTGATGGGCAGAAAAAGGAAAAATAGCAATTTAGCAGGCAAGTTTACTGGGTAAGGGGTGAGTGGGCGGGGAGGGTTCCCGCAGGCCATGGCGCAGCCTTGTGTTTCTGCGCAGCCTGGATTAATTGCTTTGGGGGGGTGCTCTGGGGGTGAGATTTCTCTGCAGCCTATCAAAATTTTCTCACAGCCTACCAGTGGGCCTCAGCCCACTGGTTGGCGACCGCTGCTTTAAATCACCAGGTCCACTGGCAAAGCCATGTCTTCAGGGTCTTTTGGAAAAGTATCGAGGTAGGTCTCAGACTTCTATCCACAGAGATATTTCTCAGAGAATCCCCAAAGAAAAGCCGTTTGTCTTGGTCTGACCAGCCTGTAATATAATCTACCTCCCTGATTGGTGGCTTTGGTAATGTAATTGGGAAAACATGGTTCTTCAAATAACCTGACCCCAAACCTAGTAGGATTTTAAAGGTAAATAAGCTGTAACTTGAATTGGAACCCGAAGCGAATTGACAATCAATGCAGCTTATAGAAGAGAGATATATGTGATATCTAAAGTAGCACAAAACCATATCATGATACCAAAGATCATTGCGTTTTGAACCAACTGAAGCTTCTAATACTTTTCAAGGACAGCCCCATGTTAGAGCACATTATAGTGGTCATGGTGTTACAAAATGTTGTGATGATGTTACTCTGGTGTCACTGTGAGTAGGTCCTATTGATCTAGGAAAGCACATAACATGAAGTTGCATAAAAGCTCTCAGCTTTTTCAAGCAGGAATTACAAATCCAGAGAGCCCCCAGATTACATGCTGGGCCCATCTGGCACAGTGCAATCCCATCTAAGACGGCAATTATTTATGCTTCAAAGAGCCCAAAACCCAGAGCTATTCTATTTTACCAGGTGCAGTTTCAGCTAGTTGCTCTGAAACCACTTCTTAACAGCTTCCAGACACTACAAGAGGGAGATTGCAGCAGCACTTAACATACCAGGAGATATACATCTGAGTATCATCAGCATGCTGATGATATCTCATCTAATGGTGATGGATGATCTCACTAAGTAGCTTCATGAAGATATTAAACAGAAGTAAGGAAAGTTCTAAACCCTGTGGAACTCTAGAAAGTAGAGGTCAACAGCTAGATCTGCTTCTCCTTTTCAATACCAATTGTAAATGGCTGCAAAGGAAGAAAGCAAAACAGAATAACACAGTGCCTCCTAAAGGATGCCATGAATGATGGTATTGAAGGCCACTAAGAAGTTAAGTAGAGCAAGGTTTGGGACACTATTCCCATCTCACTCCTTCCAGAGATAATAAAAAACCAATGCCATTTCCATTTCATATTCAGGCCTGAACCACATCTAAAAAGGGTCTAGATAAACCATTCCAACCAAAAACTTCTAGAGCTGCAGCACAATAACTTTTTCAACAACTTTGCCCAAAAGAAAGATTGGAAACAGGATGAAACAGGATGAAAATTATCCCATAGGCTGGAATCCAGTATTAACTTTTTAAGGAAAAGGTGGACCACCCCTCCAAAGGCAAGAACCTGTTCCAGACTTATCTACTGAACCAACAGCCACAGAAATCCAAGTGGGAATGAATCCAAGGAACTTTGTCTTCTTGAAAATCAGCAAATGAAAGGTATTGTATGCCTTTGTAGGTAGATCTTTATATTTTCCTTTCAAAAGAAAGCAAGTTACCTCAAATAGAATTACTTATGGTTGATTTATTTGCAGATGCTATTAGTGCAGAACAGGATTTACACTCTACAGTTTGAATTGCCTTGATACAGACTTTAATAACAGCTTTTACCTGTATACAAATTTGTTCTTTGTTTTCCACAGCAGCTCTCTAGATCGTTTCATCCTTCAATTCTCTGTATACTAAATGGGTCAATGAAGACTACAGATCAGAAGTTGTGGCAATCTTATCTAAAGCCTCCTTCACTCCCTATTCCAGGCAGAAACTGGGACTACACAAACCTTTGGTTATATACCTAGTGCCTCCTGAAACCCATCATCAGTTCCTGGGGCAGATCAATATAAGAGGTTTTCACTTCCTGCAGACGAGTATGGTTGTAGAGCATAGCCATCAAGATGTAATCTGACCATTATAAGGGAACCAAGGATCTATTGGATCAAATAACCTGGCCTTGGTGACTTGCGAAAGGTCCATGGAAGTCATGCTTTCCATGGTTTCCATCTATAAGGAATTCATTACTTAATTTCTGCCTTTGACCACTTATATTTCACATACCTCTTTCTCCCCACTTTGAAACCATTTCAAGAATTAGTAGTAAAAAGAACACATATTTTAACCCAGACTTTTCCACAGTAATCAGCATTGATATCCAAGGGTTGATGGGACTATTCAAGGGATCTATGTTGTATTTGTTGTTACTATTTGTAATATTATTACTTAAAGTAGCATTTATTAAATTATATTCATATAATCAACATTTGGGATCAGTGAACAATCTGAAAATTAAAAAGAATTTAGAGACCTCCTGCTCCAATCCTTTGAATTGCATGTTGCCAAAGCAGTATCATGTGTACCCTATCTGTGAAAATACAGTATATCGTTTAGATCTGGCCAATGACTAAAAGGCCTTTGTGGCAGGAGAACTATCATGTAATTGCCAATTTTCTGCAAAGTTTCATTAACATATTATGTACTGTATATATATTTATTTGCATATGAAATTATTTCCTTCAGCTTTACATTGTGCCAGTAAAATATGTTTTGACCTGAGACAGTGCATAATTTATTGCAGTGAGGAATGCACTACAGGTGCCAAATGAATTTTAAAAATAAATAAATAAATAAATAAATAAGGATAACTAACAGTGAAGCTTCTGTTGCAAATATCTGCTTTCATAGTATATCAACCAAGGAATATAAGTTTTGAAAAGGGAGAAATGTGGATCAAAATAAAGAAATAAATATGTGGATTCTTTATGCAAACAAATGGGAAGAGGGCAAGTGGTTCCATGCCATTTGCAAACAGTGTACTTGTTCAGATGCATAGCAGAATCACTCTCGAGGATGAGACTTCATGATTAATGGTGTTTATTCTTGACAGAGGCCTCCTTTATTTATCTCCAATACATTTTAGTGATTTTATCAGTCACCTGAATGAAAAATATTCAGTCATACCAATATTGCAGTGTAAATTGAGTAGAGTCACTTTTTATTATATCTTTCAGCCTTATCATCTGCACAGTAATTTTCTAGCAAGGGTTTTGATATAGAAAGGCAGGATTTAGCTGTCGTTGACAGAAAGCCTCTTCAATTTCTCCTAAAAGTTCAGATTGCTCTTAAAAATTTATGTATGAAAAAAAAACACTCTTATCCAAGCAATTTCAGGATTTTTAAAAATAAAGATAAAATGCAGAATCATAGATATGAGAAATATTGTTAATTTGGAAATGTCTAATAGCTATGAAATCAGTAATGGAATTCTTTCTAATGTTTAAATGTATTTCATATAGAGGTTTTTTGATTTATTTGTCTTTTATATGTTATATTTTCATGGATTATGTATATTTCAGTCTTTTAATCCTTTCACATTTGACTTTATTAAATATGCAGCATTCTTCTAAGGTGTAGTTAACAGAGCAGGAGACTCTAGACCATGGCATAGAGTGGCTCAATCAGCAGCCAGTATGTTTATTTCCAAAATATTTTTTCTCTTGTAGTCCTTCAGTTGAAGAGCATTTTAAATGTTGATTAAATTACTGTAGTTTATGATTACATAATAGACAATATAACATTTTATGACCCTTTGTGTTTTACAAGTACAGTATCAGTAATACCTTAATAAACTATTTAAAGCCAATAAGAATTTTCACAAAGATATAAAAATGCACTTGCATATTTCATTAATAAAAAAGTCTGCAGAAACAAATATCAGAATATATCCTATAAATTGTAAGAACTGAAACTTTGATGTCCCATCTGGCAAATCTTGGATGCATTGGATGAAATTTTTACCTGGAGAAATTTCTGCTTCTTTCCCTTCAAGTTAACAATTCTGGACAAGTAGACAAGTCACTAAATCTTTTTCTTTTCAATCCATTAACTTTACTTCTTTTTTGTGTCCATGATTTTATACAATTAACACAAATAATGCAACTTGCATTATGTTACATCATCTGTGTAATGACCAAATGACAAATACATTATTGCATCAGCTTCTGTCATTTTACAATTGAAGTAAATTGGCACAAACATCGTTTGTATTATTTCAATCAATCAGATTAGAGCTGTAAGGGACCTTGGAGGTCTTTTAGTCCAACTCTCTGCTAAAGCAGGAGATCTTATATCATTGCAGACAAGTGGCTGTTCAGTCTCTTCTTAAAGAGCTCCAGTGATGAAGCACTCACAATTTCTGTAGGCAAGCCATTTCAGTGATTAATTGTTCTCACTGTTAGAAACTTTCTCCTTAATTCCAGGTTGCTTCTCTCCTTGGCTAGTTTTTATCTATTATTTTTGACTAGTTTTTATCCATTGTTTTTCTTTCTGGTGCTTTGGAAAATAAGTCTACCCATCATCTTTGTAGCAGCCCGTCAAATACTGAAACACTGCTATCATGTCACCCCTAGTCCTTTTTTTCTCTAGACTAGCCATACTCTATTGCTACAACCATTCTTCATATGTTTTAGTCTCCAGGCAGTGGTGGGATTCAAATAATTTAACAATCCTCTGCTGGGTTGGCGTAACCAACTCAACATCATTCACATTGAGGGGTGCTTTGCCTCGCCTGGCCTCTTGTGACGGTGGGGATGCTGCAACAGTCATTAGTGTGAAATTGTCATTTTTTCAGTGCTATTGTAACTTTGAATAGTCACTAAATGAAGGATTTAGTTGTAAGTCAAGGATTACCTATACAAACATACAAAAAGCTTCTTTGCTTCCCTAAATACCAATCATTAGATTAAAAAGACCTGCAAGCCAGAGTTACAAATCAAGCAGGGTGCCAGAGCACCTTGAGGAATTAAAATAGTTAAAATGCAATGATAAACTCTTGCTCATAAAGTGAAACTCTTTAGCAGAGAGGTCATTTAAGCTCTCTAGAAAGTAAGTGGGCATATTTGGGCTACAAAATGCTGAGATAAAGAGACAAATTAACAAATTATATAGGGGACCCAGATTCAAACCTCCCAAGCTTGTCAGGATCACAATAACATTAGTAAATGCCACTGATATCTAAATAAACTTCAAGCCTGGTGCCATGTTACTAAGCCTTATTATTATGAGAGAAAACTAAAATGAATTAGAGGATCCACATCCCTACTTCTAATTTTTTAAAATCTTACTATCAGTGACAATCATGTGCCTTGGCCACTCCAAAGTAGTGCAAAAGCACCAAAGGTGCTTTTTCAAGAGGCAGCTGGACTTTCTGGAAACCAAGAAAGCCTAGTTGCCTCTTGATAAAAGCACTTTTGGGACAACCATGACCTGGATGACTGAAGAATCCCATAGACAAAAGACTCCTCTTCTCAGTAAACTGACTGAAGGGATACTCCCCAGATAGAGGAAGAAGTCATGAGACAGAATATAATCCAAACACAATACAAATAATTAAATCACAAACAGTTTAAATCCTTTTTAATTAAAACACAAGGGAAGGGGGGAAAAAACCCTGTCTGGCTCATTACCAGAGCTTACAACAGGTGTCCTTATTAAATCAATTATCAGAACAAATAGACACAAGAACTAGCCAGATTTCTCAACTGTGCTTCTTTTCAGGAATAGAGATTAACCTTTTTCTTTCAAACAAAGCTGAATAGGAAAAATTATCCCATCAATAAATACAGGATTAAATGTCACCATGCACAGAATTAAATTTCACCAAAAATCAGTTTTAGACAAAAACTCAGAAAGGGTATGTGAACTCATGTTCTCCCCTGAGCTGTTCAGAGCATCCAGTAGTGGGAGGTGCTTCAGTCTCCTCTTGGAGAGGCTGGGCTTAATTTGCAGGATGTTCCTCCTCCTCCACGGGACTCCTCCCCAGCATCCCCCAGTTTTAGCTCAGCCTTGGTTGAGATAGCTTTCCAGATTGAACGGAATAGCAGCTAAAACGAAAGAGATTCAAACATCAGGTTTGCTTTTTCACTTATTCAGGGAAACCCTTTGTCATCTAAGAGTCCCAATAGCCTCCGACGGCTTATTAACATCCTGGCCGTCGGGGCTAGTAGCACTTTTCTAGAGGGATAGACTTTCAAGGATCAAATTACCAAATTGAAAGCCCTGCAGTCTCAGATGTTTGCCCTCAAAATCAGGCCGTCGGGGCTCATTTCCTCTTTCGGAGAAGAGATCACAAGAGCAGTTTACAATCCACTTATCTTCTGATTGTTAACAGCACTGTTCTGAACAGCAAGCTTGCCTTGTGTTCGGATCTTGAATGGCTGAGGCTCTTCCCCTGTTCAACACCAAAGGGGATTGGAAGCATAAGCACTTCCAATCCTTTTCCCACATAGTCGCTTTATGCTGTTCAGAACAGCGATTTAGGCGGGAACCAGCTGCTGGACTCTTAAGGCCATACCAAGCAGTGGCAGGCATCATTTTGAGGACCATGTGGTGCCCATTCACAATTAAAACAGAAAGCAAATAAATACCTGTGAGAGGATTATTTTTCCCTATTGGGTTTCCCTCGTAGAGACCAGGGGATTGGTTTCCCTGCTTCTGAAGCACAGAGCAGTGGACCTGCTTTGTGGCTAACCCTCACAGAATATAAGTCTGGCGGCTACACAGTGAGGACCAAGGCTGAAGTCTGCCTGTGCAGAGCAGTTGTCGCAGGCCATTGTTAGCACAGTTCTGGCCTGAAGAGATGTTGATAATTGGATTTCAGCTGATTGGATTGGACATTAATTCTACAAATACCAAATTTGAAGGGGGATTACAAGAAGTTTATAAGGATACCCTGCTCCTTTGGGAGCAGGCCCCTAGGTGTGCCAACCACCTTATAATCAAACCTCATTGACAAATTTACAGTGGAAATGGTAAGCAGCAAAGGCTCAAAGGCCTCTACCTCCAGAACAATGACCAGGGCCCTGGGCAAATCCAAAGCTTCCAAGAGATCTGCAAGGGCCAAGGAGAAGGATGCCCATAAATGCCATCAGGCTATAGGGTAACAATTGAACAAGCATATGAGGAGACAGACCAGACTTCTCCAGCACTATCTCCCACTCGCAACATCCAGGCCCATACACCCCCTCCTCATCCTCTGGATCTTTCCTTTCCATCCAGGCAGAGCTCTGCCAGGCAGCCTCCCCCCGGTACCTCATTGACAGCAGCCACACCACGGCAGGCCCCTGAGGCCACGTTTACTTCAATGGCAGCTGGCCTTGCCAAGATGATTCCCTCCCTGAGGATGTACCCCCCAGGATGAGGGCATAGATGGAACTGGTGATAAGACAGGGGATTGCAGCTGGCGTTCAGCAGTCTGTATGGGCCAGAAGTCTCACAAAGATGGAACCACAAATTCCTCAGGTACATCCCCAAGGGGAACTTTCTACCTTTCCAGACATGCTTCTCCAAGGTTTTCAGGAAGAGGGGGATCAAGAAAAACAGATGGGTCACCTGGAGGCAGGGTCAGCTCATGACATTGATCTGGCCCTCTCAGAGATAGATTCACTGGAGTGGGGCATGTCAGATGATGAGGCCCTCACTCCTGACCAACCAATTTTCCCGGGACTTTTTCGCCCGCAGTTATTCAGATCACTTTTATTCAAGGCCAAGACAACTGCGCGCCTTAATAAAGCAACTATGCCTTTTCAGCAACCAAGCTCGCAGGAGGAGGCAGATGATTTGGTTTTTTCTCAGCCTGTAAATGTGGCTGTTGTAATACCAGTCCTGCAGATGTTTTCTGACTTAGTGCTGAAACAGTGGGCTTCCGCAGCAGTGATCCCTACTCCTATGGGATTTGACCAGAAATTTTATAACCTTGCCCCTGAGTTTTCCAATTTCCTAAACACACCATCAGTTGATGATCCAATAGTGGCCTTGGCTTCCCCCTCCGCTATCCCCAGTGAATTGGAAGATGTGCTTAAGCCGGAGGATAAGAGGGTAGAATTAACGCTTCACAGGGCTCATCAATCTGATGCGTGGGCTATAAGAGCATCCCCAGCCGCATCCTTTTTCACGTGGTCTTCCCTCAGATGGCTTTGCCACCTGCGGGAAACCATCCCATCCTCCAATATTCGGGCGCATCAGGATATTGCCAAACTGATTGCAGCGGCAGAATTTTCTTCCAGAGCCATCGCATCACAAGTATCAGCAAGGCGGTTACTTAGGCTTAAGCATTGGCAAGCTGACATCAAAAATAAGTGGAAGCTTGCCTCAGTGCCTATTTCGAGTGAAAAGTTGTTTGGCAATGCCCTTGATCCGCTCCTCATAGAAATGAGGAACAAAAAAATGATCCTTCCTTCCCTTTTTTGGAAGTCAGACTCCAGGATTTTCCAGCCATTCCGAGAGTGTTCCTTTCATTCCTCCTATCAGGGACCCTACTTCCGGAGATTCCAAATATCCTCCAGTTTCTGACAGGGACAGCACTCTGAGAGGTCTGATTTCAGAGACAGAAATAGACACGGAGGATAATCCAAGAGGCAGTTTAGGGGAGCAGGAGTCAGGGGTTTCTGTCACCCTAAATAATTCCCTGGATGCCCCATTGGTGGCAGGTTTAAGTTTTTTGCCGATCAGTGGGATTCCTCAACATCTGATGCTTGGGTCAGGAACACAATTAGGTCTGGGTTGACTCTGGAGTTTCAATCCACCCGTCCGAACTTTTTCATGAGATGCCCAAGATCTAGGGACCCTGACAAAAGATCTCTTATGCAAACTACTGTCAACCACCTACTGGCAATTTGGGCCATTCGACCAGTGGCACCAGACCAGCAGGGCAAAGGTTTTTACTCAAACCTTTTTGTGGTACCTAAAAGTTCAGGGGGATAGAGGGCAATTTTAGACCTCAAGCACCTCAACCGCTTCTTGGTCTACAGAAGATTTAAAAAGATCATTCTACAATCTATTTTACTTAGCATTAGACAGGATGATGTCTTAATGTCAGTGGACCTCACAGAGACATACTTACATATTCCAATTCGGCCTCTCCACAGCAAATTTCTTAGATTCTGTTATGACAATTTGCACTTTCAGTACATTGCCCTCCCCTTTAGTCTAGCTTCCACCCCCAGGACCTTTACTAAGATACTAGCAGCCCTGGCGGCTCATCTTAGAAACGCACCTGTAGGTATCAGTGCTACCTTGATGATATTTTAATTTTGTCATCTTCATATCAACAGGCCAAATTTATTACCTTGCAGTCCCTACAACAACGTGGGTTCTCTATAAATTGGGCTAAGAGTCATCTAGCTCCCACAACCCAGCTAATTCACCTGGGAGCTATTATAGATACAGTGGAGGGTAAGGTCTTCCTCTCACCAGACAGGCAGGAGAGCATTAGACAACTATCTCAGGAGATCAGAACCATCAAGCGAGTGCCCCTACCCACCCTATCCAAATTATTAGGGAAAATGATCTCCTGCATCTCTGTTGTTCCCTGGGCCCAGCTCCACACCAGAACACTGCAGTGTACCTCTTGCCATACCAATAGTCAGGAAGAGACAACACCAACATCTGAGTAACACCCCCGCTAAACATCCTGAGATCTCTTTGCTGGTGGACCGTCCCATCTATCAACAAGGGCTGCCATTTCAAAGACCCCCACAGGGTCACTATCACAATGGATTCCAATCTCTTTGGCTGGGGGGACCTCACTATCGGTTTCACATGGCACAAGGGCGTTGGACCATACCAGAACAATCATGCAGTAAAAATTGGTTGGAACTCAGAGCAGTCCACCTGGCTCTTCACAGCTTCCTTCTGCAGCTCCAGTCCAAGCACATCCTCATCCTGACAAGGTTACGACAAAGGCCCACATCAACAAGCAGGGAGTTACACTTTCCAGATAGCTGTTGAGAGAGGCGGAGAGACTGTGCCTTTGGGCCAAGATCAATTTACTTTCCATCAAAGTGGAGCACATTTCAGGGCTGTCAAATATTCAGGCAGACTGGCTGAGCAGGGCCCCGGTAGATCAGGTGGAATGTCGCCTACATCCAAGACTTGTTTCTGGAAGTGACCCAGAGGTCATTGACCTGTTTGCATCCCCCAGCAACACACAACTTCCCAGGTTCATCTCAAAGTGCCCATCTCAAGGGGCGGAGAACATCAATATGCTCCACTGCAGTTGGCCCTAGGGCCTACTGTATGCGTTTCCCCCACTTCCAATAACCCCCAAGGTAGTACAGAAACTCCTAGATGAGAAAGTGGAGTTGCTGCTAGTGGCACCATACTGGCCCAGGCGGGCTTGGTTCACAGACCTCAGAGATCTGTCATCTGCAGAACCATGGAGAATACCGCCAGACAGAGTCTCACTTTCCCAAGGCCCAGTTCAGCACCTGGACCTGCAATGGCTCCATCTAGCTGTATGGAGATTGAGCAGAGATGTCTGAGGAGCAAAAAAATTTCCACCAAGGTCATTTCTACCATCCAAGTGGCCAGACGCCCTTCTACAAATCGTATATACAATGCAACTTGGTCCATCTGCTGTCGTTGGTGCACAAATTCACCCATTGACCATACTTTTCCATCGGTGGCACAAGTTTTGGAGTTCCTGCACCATGGCCTAGGCAAGGGATTATCCCCTAATACTCTACTCAGACAAGTGGCGGCCCTAGCCTTGGTCGTCTCCTGGGGTGATCTCTGCTCAATTTCTCATCATCCACCCATTCATAGTTTCCTTAGGGCCCCCCCCGCAAACTTACAACCCCAGTGATACATCAATATCCAACCTGGGAGCTTGACAAAGTCTTAACAGCTCTCACAAAGTGCCCCTTTGATCCCCTAAGGACTTTGAGTTTCCGCTTCCTAACCTATAAGGTGGTCTTCTTAGTTGCAGTAACTTCAGCACGAGGAATTTCCGAACTAGCATCTTTATTGGTGAGACAGGACCTCTGCATTGTCCATCCTGACAGAGTTGTCCTCCAACTAGACCCAACCTTTATACCAAAAGTTAATTCGGCCTTCTGTAGAGTTGGTCCTTCCTAATTTTTGCCCGCAGCCAGCCCATAGACTTGAACATCATTGGCACCAACTGGATGTGAGGCGAGCATTACATTCCTATATAGACCTCACCACAAATTTTAGAAAATCAGATGCCCTCTTTATTTCCTTCCAACCTACCTCTCTAGGATGTAAGATTTCTTCTTCAACAATCAGCAGGTGGTTAAGGACCATGATTGTGAAAGCATATGGGATGCAATCACTGCTGGTTTCCAGGGGCATAAAAGCCCACTCTACCAGGAGTACAGCGACTTCGACAGCGTGGGCCACTCAGGCACCAATACATGAGATCTGTAGGGCAGCAACCTGGACCTCTCCATCGCCCTTCCTTAGACACTATAAAATTGATGTTTATGCCTCCACCGAGGCTGCATTTGGTAGGAAAGTTTTACAAAGTGTCCATGGGGATCAAGGAAGGACTTCTAGCCAGACGGAGGCCTTCCTGTAGGACAGTCCAAGCTTTGGTATGTCCCATTACTGGATGCTCTGAACAGCTCAGGGAAGAATGGGTGCTGGTTCTTAGCTGATATAACCGTTCTCTGTGAGCTGTGAAGTGCATCCAGCCCCACCATTATCTGTCTGGTGGGGCAGTATTCTGGCCAAAAGTTAGATAAGGTGAAGTATAGAAGGTTTCTACACTTAAACTTCGCCAAAACTGAGGGATACTGAAGAGGAGTCCCGTGGAGGAGGAGGAGTGTCCTGCAAATTAAGCCCAGCCTATCCAAGAGGAGACTGAAGCACCTCCCACTACTGGATGCTCTTCACAGCTCATGGAGAACGGCTGTATCAGGTAAGTACCAATACCCATTTGAATGTCTATCTTTCTAGCTAGCTAAGAAGTCTTGTTGAATGTCACTCATCTTGGTTCCTTGTCATTAAAAGCTTCTTTCCAGCAGTTCTGCTTCGTTATTCAATTATTTCTTCAAAGTGCTGATCATTGCATCCTGGCTGGAAGAATCCCAACAGGGGAATATTTCTTCCCAACATGAAAAAGCACCCTTTCATACCCAGGAGAAGCAATCCATTTGAACCACTTAAAGATACCAGCTGGTCTCACTTACCTCACAAGATATCCTAAGGAAATCATTCAGATTTAAGGAAAGATCACATGCCCCCAGAAAGGCAGTAAAAAAAATCAGAGTGCCAAGCTTGCACCCTGCCTCTTGGAATTACATCCCAAAAGTACACCCTAAGCAGTATAAAAAGCTTTTTAAAAACATAGTACCAGTAAACAAACAAACAAACAAAAAACCTCCAGAGAAGCTCCGGAGGCTTCAGCTAGTCTGGGTATACTGCCAAGAACATTAGCTGTTACAATGTGGGAGAGCAGTTTCTGAAAATACTTAAGCAGAGCAATAAAGATAAGGATTAGACTAGAAACAACACAGAGGCATGCCTTCCTGACAGGATTAACCCTGTAAAATGAGAAAAAGAGATTTCTTCCAACAATCAGATCGCTGAATTGCTCACAAAGTTAACAAACAAGTTTTCCTGAACTGGTGCAAACTCTCTGAATCCCACGACTGTCTCCAGGTCTTTAAACACCTTAGTTACAATTCTCTGACTTTTTTCAGTCTCAACATCTTTTTTGTAAGTTTGGCAACCAAAACTGGATGCAGTATCCCAAGTGTGCTCTTATTAAGGATTTATAAAGATGTACTAATACTTCATGTGATTTTTATTCTATGCCCCTGTTTATGCAACCAAGGACTGTAGTGCTTTATTGGCTAGTTCCACACATTGTTGGCTCATACTGTGTTTTCCTGAAAATAAGACCAGGTCTTATATTAGTTTTTGCTCCAAAAGGGCTTATTTTTTGGTGATGTCTTATTTCTTTCACATAGGCGGCTGCGCAGTGCATCTGGTGAGCCATTGTTGCTGTCAGGCGGCGAGGCAGAGGACAAGGTGGAATGGGGCTGGCACCACACTTGGCCCCTGTATGCTCACTGCCTCCTGTGTGAAAAAGACAAAGTGAAAGTCAAAGAGGGTGTGGTATGGGAAAAAGCCCACCCAGGAAAAAGAAAACAGAAAGAGCTGGGCAACAAGTCACGCCCTTCTGCCCACTGGGTGACTTCAACCTTCTGGAGAAAAGTCAAAGTTTTGATCCTGCTTCTGGGGTGGAGCATAGAGTAGGACACACAGGTAGCCTGATCAGCGGAGCGCCAGCTGGCCTTGTTGACCTTTCCCCACCAGGAAGGAGTCTTCTGCCTCCCATGAGGCCCTTTCCATTTTTTTCTGTGGCCTCAGCCTCCCTTAAGCCCAGCAAGGCCACCCATCTCCATGCAGTCCCCATCCAGATGGGTGGCCAAGGATAGTGTGGGTGGCGGGGCCTGCAGAGCCCTGATGCTGGTAGGGTGTGATGGCGGCAGCTGGACCAGCCCCTTCCCTATCTCACCTAGTTGCAGCCAGAGGGCACCCCCTGCTGCTGCTTCCATGGCACTGCCAGTTGCCTCCCACCATTGCCATGCTGCTACCATCTCATCCTGCTGTCAGCCCTGGGGATGAGAGTGGCGATGGGCTTGGCCAAAACAGGAGGTGATGAGTGTGTGTGTGGGGGGGGTTAATTTAATGCTTTTAATTTACAAATAGAAAACCTGGTTACTAATACTACTTCTTTTCTTTTCTTTCTTGGCCTTACCTTTTTCTTTTACCTTATCATCTTTTTTCTCCTTCCTCCTCTCTCCTTCTCCTGCCCTTCTTCTTGGCAATCTTGTTGTTGATGAGATTGTGCAGCACTGTCACTAATCTGATCAAGCAAGGAAGAACAAGGGGCAAGGGTGGTGCCACACCATACCCACTGCATGTTCTGCCCCCACCTTCCATCATTCTGACAGCGAGTGCTAAAGCACGTAGGGGCCGCTGCCAGTGCCTGCCCCGTATCCTTCCCTTAGTGAATTTAGTGAAACTGTCTGCAGAAGAATCAATCCCCTCTTATCAACTTAGCATTTTGTCACAGCAACGGACAGAGCCTTGGAGACTTGAATCGGTTTCTTGACTTTTTCCCACTGCAATCATGGATGGGCTAGAGGAGTGCTGGAGGATAATGTAGGACTGGGGGGGGGGGGCAGAGCATGCAAGGTCTGTGGCATGGTGACACCTCCGCCTCACCTCATGCCTCTCCTGATCTGTTTGGTGGCAGCACTGCACCACCTTAACAAGATTGCTAACAGAGATGCTGAGAAGAAGGAGGGGAAGGAGAAGGAGGAAAGATGACAAGGAAAAGGAGAAGGAAAAAAAGTGAGGCCAAGAAAGAAGAGAAGGAGAAGTAGTAGTAACCAGGTTTTCTATTATAAATTAAAACCATTAAATTAAGCCAGTACAAATGCTACCTCCTGTGCTTGCTACGCTTACCTCCATCCCTACCCACACCCCAGGGCTGATGAACTTAACTGGGGCTTTATCTGGGGGCTAAGGCTTATATTAGGCACAAGTTTAAAAATTGCTAGAGGTTATTTTCTGGTTGGGTGTAATTTTCAAAGAAACATGGTATTTAAGAGATTGTCCAATAGGGCTCCAAGATTCCTCTCACAGTTATTGATTTTAATCCAGGTTTCACCTAATCAGTATTTGTTTCTTTGTTTTTCTAGCCCAAGGGTATCAAACTCAAGGCCCGCGGGCTGGATCTGGCTGAAAAACAGGCTGAAAAATGGGCCAAATGCAGGCCAAAAACATACTGAAAATGGCTTAAAACGGGCCTAAAAAGGGCCCCCAAAAGGCTGAAAACTGGGCTGAAAACAGACGAAAAGTGCTGCAGGGAGGGCAAAAAACAAGGCACAGGGAATCTCATGCACCCCCCTGTACCCCATTTTGGCCAACAGGGTGCCACAGGAAGCATCCGTCCTGTCCTCCCCCCGCCACCTGCCTGCCTCGGGCTTGTAGATCAGAACTACAATGCTGATCTGGCCCTTGAAGAAATCCAGTTTGAAACCCCTGTTCTAGTCTAAATGTAAAACTTTGCTTTTTTCCAATTTCATGTTGTTGGATGGGGGCCCATTGTTCAAGTCTGTCAAGATCCTTTTGGATCATGAGCTTGTCTTCTGGGGTGTTGGCTATTCCTGACAGCTTAATGTCATCTGAAACTTTATGAGTTTCCCTTCTATTTCCTCATCCATGTCATTTATGAAAGTATTGAAGGGCCTAAGATGGAACCTCGTGGTACTCCATTGCTTACTTTCCTTCACGTAGATGTAGTACCATTAAGAACTACTCCTTGAGTGCAGTTTGTCAGCCAGCTACAGATCCATTTGATGGTGATGATGTCAATTCCATATTTTTCATCTTAGCAAAAGTAATTTGTGTCTGCTTTGTCAAATGTCTTGCTGAAATCTAAGTTTACCATGTCACAGCATTTCACTGGTCTACTAATTTAGTCAAAGAATGAAATAAGATTGGTTTGGCATAATCTATTTTTAAGAAACCTCTTCTGGTTATAATTTTATTTGTTCCTAAATGTTCACAGATCTGTTTTTTATTGATTGTTTCCTATATGTTTCCAGGTATTGATATCAGACTGACTGGTCTGTAGTTTTCTGGGTTTGTTCCCCCCCTTTTTTTTTTTTGAAAGATGGGAACCACATCGGTTCTTTTCCAATCTTCAAGTAATTATCCAGTGTTTCAGGATTTTTTTAAAAGACATGGCACAATGATTCTGAGATAACACCTGGGTCACATTCTATGTCAAGTGGTCTGGGGGACCCTGCTCGACCATCACAGATTTTGATGAATTTTTTTGTGAACATGCACACATGTCCCCAATGAACATTGGTAAAGTGTTACATTTGTTGATGCAATACTTGCAGAGATATAGTCATTTGTTTGACCCAAGACCACAGCCTTCTACAGTTTGATTCTGAGATTTCAGCAACTTTGAGACATAATATATCTGGCAATATTTAGTTGAGAGAAACAAAACTTGGCCATCTTGTATAACTTTTTGTGATCTATTAAACAAAATAATAAAAAGATGATCATGAGCGATCTCCTAGATAATTTGGAGCAAAGTTGGCCAAAAATATTGCAGCACAAAAAAAGGTTAAAGTTTGGCTTTTTATACTCTGGAAGGAAAGGTACTTTATCTCCACAAGTATTGCATCAGCAAATGTAACACTTTACCAATGTTCATTGGAAACATGTGTGCATGTTCACACAAAATTTCAGCAAAATCCGTGATGGTCGAGTGGAGCACTTTTCTGAATCAGACCACTTGACATGGAATGACCCATCTGCCAACTTCTACAGAACTCTGCAATGTAATCCACCAGGTCCCAGTGATTTATATTTTTCAAGATCTGACAGTTCTCTTATCATTTCCTGGATTATTTAAATTTTTATATCTAGTCTGTCTTTTATAGTTATATTTTTTGTACACTGGGCTGTAGTTTCTTTTAGCATGAAAAATGACCCAAAGAATTAGCTAAGCAGCTCTGCTTTCTCTTTACCACGTGTTATTTCCTTGCCATCTTCTCTCTTTTGTGGATCAACTGCTTCATTGTCTTTTTTCTTGTTATTTTTATGTTGAAAGAAACTTTTTCAAAAAGTACCTTCGATTCTTATTGCAAGTCTTAGTTTATTCTGAGCCTTCATTTTCCTGATTTCATCGTTGCCGATTCGGGTGATCTGTTGATACTTTTCCTTAGTTATGTGTCCCTCTTTTCATTTTTTGTACATGTCCTTTTTGTCTTTTGGTTTATCATAGAGATCTTTCTGCAAATCATGCTGATTTCTTCTTGGATTTCTTGTTTTTCTTTTTCTTTATTGTGCTGGACTGGGTTATTATTTTCAGAGTTTCCCAAGCTTCTTATGTTGTTTTCCCCTTTAAGATTTTCATCCATGGAATCTTTCCTAGGCTCTCTCTGAATTTGTTAAAATCAGCTGTTTTAAAGTTTTATTGCTTGTGTTCGCATTATATTGAATTCCAGTATGACGTGGTCAGTCTCGCCCAAAGTTCCAACAACTTCTATCATTTCTTCTCTGTTAATAAAAATTAGGTCCAATGTAGTTTTTCCTCTTTGGATGACAAAGTTGTTAGTTAGGTTGGTAAGGATCTGTTCAACCTCTAACTTATTTCAGAGTTTGTCTCCCAATTGATATCAGGATAATTAAAGTCTCCCATTACTACTGTTGTATGTTTCTTACATACATTTGTTAATTGCTTAGCAAAAAAGTCATGTATTAGTACTTTAAGTTCATCCTGTTTGTTCCCTAAACTTTGAACGTTAGTATAGAGACATTTGAGTCAATTGATCTTGGGTGTGTTTTTTGTAGCTACTTTTCACAATTCACGATCCATTCATTTCACTTTCATGATAGAATCATTATGCAAATGAAACATATTGATGAGAATAATGTGATTTTGGCATTTTAGTTTACTTTATTGTCATTGCATCTCGTACAACAAAATTAAATACATTATGACTATGTACATTATGACTATGTACATTATGACTATGAAAATAAACACAAACACACATCCTTCACATTCTATACATTGAATTAAAAACTCCTGATATTGCATAAAAATTGCACTATATAGTAGAATTCAATAAAGTTACTGCCCTGGGATAGAAGCTCTTTTTCAGCCTAGTTGTCCTTGTTTTTATTATACTGTACTGTCTGCCGGATGGTAATAGTTCAAAAAAAGTGTGCCCAGGATGAGATAGATCTTTGAGAATGTTTTGAACTTTCTTAAGGCAGTGGGAGCTATAAAACTCTTCCAAAGAGAGGAAAGGGCAACCAATGATCTTCCAGGCAATGATGTTAACCCTCTGGACTGCTGTCCTATCCGCCACTGTGCAATTGGCAAACCATACACAGGTGCAGTAACTTAAGATACTCTCTATGGTGCAGCGGTAGAAGGTCACCAGCAGTTTTTCATTCAGTTGTTGTTTCTTGAGAAGTCTCAGGTAATATAATCTCTGCTGGGATATTTTGACCAGAGCTGCAATGTGAGCACCCCAGGTCTTTTATGGTAACACCAAGAAACTTAAAACTGACCACTTGCTCTATTTGGTCTCCATTGATAAGCAAGGGCTGGATGTCTGATCTGTTTCTTCTATAGTCCACTATAAGCTACTTGGTCTTTTTGGTGTTGAGGACCAAGTCTCCACACCACAAAAGCAATCGGTCCACCTCATCTTGGTAGGCAGACACATTCCCCGCTCCCCGGAGATGAGTTCCACCACTGTTGAATCATCTGCAAACTTAGTAATAGTATTACTAGCGTGAGTAGTCATGTACATAAAGAGTATAGAGTAAGGGACTCAACACACAACCCTGTGGTGTACCAGTGTTAAGAATAAGGGCTGAAGAGGTATGATTACATAATCTGACCCTTTGTGAGTGACCAGACAAGAGATCCATAATCCAAAGGCAGATTTAATAAGAAAGTCCAAGGTCCAGAACTTTAAACACTAGTCTATGTGTAATAATAATGATAACAATAACAACAACAACAACAACAATAATAATAATAATAGTCATCGTCATCATCCCTCCGAAGAGCTTTATCTTGTCATGGTAGAGGGACTTGCATGTCCTAGTGATCCTAAGGCCTATGCTGAAAAGGTGCAACCATATCAGACAGGTCTTAGGTGAAGGGCCAGACAAAATTTGCTCCACAACCCATTTCAACATGGTGAATACAAGAAAAATGAAATTTATGCCAGCTGAACTGTCGCCTGGATTAATAAGGGTTGGGTGCTATGGCTCCTGGGCATTCTATGCAAAATGAGCTAAAGGGCTCAGCTCCCTCTGCTAGGCAACCAGGGCATGGAGCTGATGAGCAACTGGAAGAAAAAGCGAAAATGAAAAACCTGGACAGGGAAGAAAATATCTCGATTATGGAAGCTTACTACCAATCTGAGTCAGCAAAACATGGATTTCAAAAATGAATGTATCAGATTTGGAAGGCAAATTGCATGGACTGTGACATCAGAGAACAAAGATGACATGTGACGTGATTCTGAGACACAATTTTTTCACTGCAACAGAATTAAGAGAAATTGAAAAGAAAGCAACTAATGACCTGAGCATACCAACGAAGAATGATAATGTGAGTGAATTGCAGACTCAAGAACAAACTGCAGAAGAAAGAGGGGAAGAAGTTGCTGAAATTGATGATGGTGAAGAACAAGAAAAAAGTGAAGATCAAGAAGCATCAGCAGATAAAGATAAATTAGCTGAGAAAATAAAGAATCAAATGGCAGACACTGAAAGAACGCACTTGCCCAAAACTGAACCAAGTTAATCGGAAAGCATTAGCAAATGTACTGAAAAAGTAAATGAAGCTGTGCAAACCATCTTAACTACTACATTAGCTGAAACAAATCAGCTGATGTATGCAACAGCCTACATAATCACTAAAGAATTGGGTTTGAAAATACAAAAGAACCAAAGAGGCAAGAAGAGGAAGCCAAAGTGGAAAATTCGGTTGGAATTTAAAATTAAGAAACTTTGTGGAGACTTGACCATCCTGAAGAACCCGAGGCAAGGCCAGCTAAAGAACAAGCAGATCAAAAGCAGCTTGGCAGCAAGATACAATTTGGAGAACAAGGAGATTCCTGTAGTAATGGAAGAGATGAAGCAGAGGGTTGTTGCTATTATTGAAAAGATTAAGAGATATGAAAATCGATTAATCCAGTTTCAACAAAATTCACAGTTCAGAGCAAATCAGCACCAGTTTTATAAGAACCTGGAAAGGGAAGAAGGGATAACATCAAGTGAAAAGCCTGATAAAGAAAAAGCTCTGAAATTCTGGAAGAACCTGTGGGGAAATGACAAGAAGCATAAAACAAATGCAAACTGGATCAAACAGATTGAGTCCTCAGTGAAAGTGCCCAAAATGGAAAATGTGAAAATAACAAAGGAAATGGTTCACAGGCAGTCTAGAAGAATAAAGAACTGCAGCGCACCTGGGCCAGATGAGCTGTATGGCTTTTGACTGAAGGCACTAACAAGCTTATATGAAAGACTTGCTGTCCACATGAACCAAATTATAGAAACGCTTGAAAATGATGAATGGCTAACAACTGGAAAGACTTTTTTAATTCAGAAAGAGAAAGACAAAGGAAGTGATCCAGGAAATTACCAACCAATTGCCTGCTTAACAAGCTATAAGCTTCTTACTGGCATAATTGCAAATCAATTTATGGATACTTGAAAAGGAAAGATCTGCTCCCAGTGGAACAGAAAGAGTGTTGCAAAAACTGAAGAGGAACAAAAGATCAGCTGCTGATTGACAAGCTAATTCTGAAGAATTCGAAGAAAAGTGAACCAACCTGTTCATGGCTTGGATAGACTACAAGAAAGTGTTCAACTCAGTCCCCCACAGCTGGATTAAGAAATGCTTGGAAATCTTTGCATCAGCAGCAACATTCGAAAATTCATGGAAATTTCATTGAACCTCTGGAAAACAAATGGCTTATGGCTAATGGAGAAGAACTGGGTGAAGTTGAAATTAAGTGAGGCACCTTTCAGGGTGACTCCCTTTCACCCCTACTATTTATTCTGTCAACCCTATCACTGATAATAATTTTAAAGAAGGTGAACTGTGGCTACGAACTTGCAAAGAAAGGATTGAAAATTTCGCATTTGTTGTACATGGATGATTTAAAAGAATTTTTTTGTTTGGTAACAAAAAGTGAATTGAATTCACTGAAAGCATAAAAGAATTTAGCCAGGACATCAGCATGTACTTTGGAATTGACAAATGTGCAACAATGGCAATCAAAGCATAGAAGATGATGTCATAGAAGATGGTCTAGAATGAAGTCATAGAAGATGATGGAATAGAATTTGAAAATGAAGATATGATAAAGATAATGAAATCAGAAGAAGGCTGCAAGTACTTAGGGTTTTTAGAAGCCTCTGATTTAATGCATAATAAAGTCGAATCAACTTCAGCCAAGTACATTAGAAGAACTCACAAGATTTTAAAGTCCAAATTGAGTGGTGGAAACATCATAAAAGCAATAAATACCTGGGCTATACCTGTGATTCAATACTCTTCAGGAATAATTGACTGGAGCCAGATGGAGCTGGACAATTTGGACAGAAAAATAAGGAAGCTTATTAATATGAATCATGCCTTGCACCCTAGAACTGATGTTGATCGATTATATTTACCAAGAGTAGAGGGTGGTTGAGGTCTCCTACAAGTAAACAGACTGTAGAAGAAGAAAGACACAGCTTGAATGACTACATCCAGAAAAGTGAAGAGCCAATGATTTAAGGAAGTACATAAAGGAGGCCTTTTGAAAACAACCAAGTCAAAAGCTGAATACAAAAAGAAGTAATTGAGTGAACTGAAAATTGGAAAAGCAAAGCTATGCATGGCCAATACCTGAAAAGTATTGAAGGCAAAGCTGACTAAAATCTGACTTGGAACTAGCTAAAATCAGGAATACTGAAAAAAGAAACTGAAGGCTTTATTTTGGCTGCTCAAGAACAAGCCTTAGCCACAAATTGCATGAAGGCAAGGAGGATTCAGCATGTCACCACCAACATCAAATGCCACCTCGGTAATGAGAAAGATGAAACAGTTGACCATCTAATCAGTGGGTGCAGCAAAATTGTAAAAACTGACTACCTAGAACGTCATAACTGAGTTGCCAAACTGTGCCAAAAGTTTGGATTTGAGTATAGCAATATCTACTGGGAACATCAGGTTGAGAAGGTTCTGGAGAATGAAAAAATCTTGTGGGAGTTCAGAATTCAGACTGACAGGCATTTGGCCCACAACACACCTGACATAACAATAGTTGAAAAGGAAAAGGTTTGGCTCATTGATATTTCAATACCTGGTGATGCACAGATTGAAGACAAGGAGCAAGAAAAAAATCACGAAGTACTAGGACTTACAAACTGAAGTTGAGCGACTTTGGAAAAAGAAATCGTGTGTTATCCCAATTGTAATTGGAGCCCTTGAAGCAATACCTAAAGGGCTACCTCGCTATTTGGAAATTCTGAATTTATCAGACTTGAATACCCTCATTCTACAAAAACGACCCTACTTGAAACAGCTTATATCCTCTGATGCTACCTTAACAGTTCCTAGGTCCTTGGTTAGGACTTGAGCTGTTGAGCTACCAACCAGCCCCAAAGGCTGTGAATCTCACCAAAGATTAACAGTAGTAGTAGTAGTAGTAGTAGTAGTAGTAGTAGTTGTTGTTGTTGTAGTCATCGTCATCATCATCCTAAAGGGCTACCTTGCTATTTGGAAATTCTGAATTTATCAGACTTGAATACCTTGATTCTACAAAAAACGACCCTACTTGGAACAGCTTATATCCTCTGACGCTACTTTAACAGTTCCTAAGTCCTTGGTTAGGACTTGAGCTGTTGAGCTACCAACCAGCCAAACCACCAAAGATTTATTATTATTATTGTTATTATTATTGTTATTATTATTGTTATTATTGTTATTATTATTGATAATAATAATAATAAAGTCAAGACTTTGTGGGATTTCAGAATTCAGCTACCAACCAGCCCTAAAGGCTGTGAATCTCACCAAAGACTAACAACAACAGAAGAAGAGGGAGGAGGAGAAGGAAGAAGGAGAAGAAGAAGAATTATTATTTAATAAACAGATTCTTCCCGTCTTCCCACAATGGCTTACTGACATTTTAGTAAACATGCAGGCCTTAAACTCAAGAAAGAAACTTTTAAGCCTTCCCTAGAATTCTAGTGAATTGAAAAATTGTTGTAAAGTTTTAACATGCTAATGGGCTTGTGGCCAAACACAAAATTTCCTGATAATGCAAATCACATTTCTGATGGAAATGAAAAGAAATACACTCTCTTAAAAGTGTAAGGGGATAGCAAATATAACACTGAGAAGAGAACAGAGGAATTTCCATTTTAAAAGCAAGAGAGGAACTAGTCCTTCCAAAAAATCCAGCTTTGCCAACTTGCATAATGTAATTGCTATGCAGCCCCCAGCCAAATACTTTTAAAATGGGAGGTAGCTTTCTGGTACAAAAAACATTGAGGAAATGTAGCAAACAGAAAATAGTACATTTGTTCTCAGTTCAATACATGAAACATTCAAGACTTTGGCATCTCCTAATTTTGAACTGAATGTTTGAAAAGTAAACTCTCATAAGTGCAAATTGCCGATTAGCAATTCATTCTTAACCTTTATTCAACTACAAGAAGTTTACATTTGCTTATAAGTAGTTTCCAAACAATAAATAGACTTTTGTAGACATGATTAGGCTATATCAAAAAGATTTTATATAAAAAAGATTCAAGTTATAAAAATTCTGCAGTGGTACTTTCCTAGGAAAAAAAGGAGAGATTTTTTTAAAAAGTTAAAAATAGAGTTCCTCCTTTAACATAAATTATGTTGATTTGATCCATCCAAAGTTTACCATGATTAAATGATACACATTTAGGTCAAAGAGTTAAACATGTATTTAAGTCTCTTTTTGTTAAACTTTTGGAACTTAAGTGTTTGTTTTGCAAGAGTGATTGAAGGAGAAAAAAAGTTTTCCTCCAAAATCTGATTTCTATTACGGTTATTGCATTCTTTGCTAGAGTTCAATACTTGTGTTCATTTAATCTGTGTGATTATGAAGGATACATATATTGATGAACTAGGGATTTTAAAAGAGGGAGGTGATCATGGAAAAACATCATATGGAATCTGTAGGTGGAAAAGCATATTGCTGTAACAGTTTGGAGCAGAATCGTTTGGATCAGAATGAATTTTTAACCATTCATCCTTCTTGGCATTACACAATTTAATTAATACCATTAAACATTTGATCAGAAAAAGTTAGGATTAAAATATTAAAATTACAAAACAAAGTTATAAAAATTTCAAAAAATAGGGAATTTGCAGTTGTTAATACAGGTGGAGGGATTCACATGATAGAAGATAATAACTAATAGATAATAACTTTATAGATAATAAATAATACCTTGAATTGGACCCAGAAGCAAATTGGCACCCAATGGAATTCACATAGCAGAGGTATTGCATGTGCTCTTCTTAGGGCATCCAGTGTTGATCATGGGACCACATTTTACACCAGTTCAAGCTTCCAGGTAGCCCCATTTCCCCAATTGGGAGATGACTAGGGCGTAAGTGAGCAATTGGAAGATAGGCTCCCCAAGAAAAGACTACAACTGGCATACAATGTGAAGTTGGGCTAAGGCGCTCTTGGTCACGGCAGCCATCTGTCCTTTGAGCAGGAGTCATGAGTCTATGACAGGGATGTCAAACTCAAGGCCTGCGGGCCGGATCTGGCCTGTGGGGTGCTTAATTGTGGCCCGTGGGGCTGGCCTGGAAATATGAAAAGACCAGCCCAAGGTGCCTCTGGTGGCTATAAAGGGCTGCGTGCGGCCCTGCTGCACCTTATTTTCACCCATATGGCCTCCTGCAACACTTTGCTGGCCAAAAATGGGCTGAAATGACCTCAAAACAGCCAGAAAATGGGACAAAAACAGTCATGAAAACAGCTGGCAGAATGCTGCAGGAGGCCATGGAGGGTGAAAATGAGGCGTAGTGTGTCCCATTTTGGCCGGCAGGGTGCTGCAGGAGGCATCCACACCCCAGTCCATGGAGTGCTGATCCAGTTATCAAAGAAATCCAGTTTGACACCCCTGGTCTAAGAGGACTCTCAAGTTACACATTGGGTCTGTTTGGGGTAGTACAACTCCATCCAGAACCAGAGATGATAAACTCCTGGATACAGAATTAGAAAAAGCAATGGAGTATTCTTAGTATGCTAGATGACAAAATGAAAAGCTAAAAATAATGAAGACATGGGAAATCATCCTATGACCACTTGCCTATGATACTGTAGTTATAGTATATCTTGTATCCTCAGAGATGACAGAAAAATGCATACGATTTACAAACATTACAGGTAGAGAAGGAATGTGATGTAAATGCAGTCAGACCCACATCCCAGACAATTCATTAATAATTTCTCTTATTGTTATCGCAACCATTTGAATAAAATGCATACAAATAATGAGAATGGCTATACATATACAAATTTATAAATAATAAAAAACTGAAATACAATTCATTTTTCTAGCTCCTGGTTTTCTAGCTCTTTTGTCTTATCTTATGAGAAATCTATTCAGGAACTGAATCATTTCTGCACCTGTAAATCTTCCCCATTATGGAGATGTATGTGAGCTTGTTTCTGCTTGTTTAAATCATATAGGTTCTTATGATCTATATAACAGTAATTTCTTTACATTATTATTTTTTTTGAATTTTTTTTTTATTTTTAAAAACAAACATAAACAAACAAAACATAAAACATCTTTTTTGAAAGCAGCATAATCCTGGGTTACATCTCTTCATACAGACACAAATTCAAATTCATGCTCATTTTTATATTCCATTCCATATCTTATTACTATTTTACATTTTCTATATAGCTTCTCCCCTCTTTTAACTTTCTTAATTTTATTTTATTTATTTCATCTCAATTCAAATCATTGTACTTATATTCTTTGTCTGTCCTGTTTCAACTGTCCACTATCTTTTCTCATTGAACAAAATTTCTCCTGTAATCACTGATTGGAGTATGACGCCTTTATCTCTTTCCCCTAAAATTATAACACTTAATATAATACATAACTTCCGTTCGGATTCTGCTTGGTACATTCTAAAACTACACACTGTATTTTGAAAAAAGAAAAAATTATAAATGTATAATATCATTAAAACAACAATCCATACCAATTCAATTCTATCATTAATATTAATATTCATTTAAATCTTAACGTTTTACACATTACTTTTCAGATAAGTATCATACTTCTATGGGAACACTTATAAACTTTCCATAGTTAATTCCCCCCACTTCACTTATATTTTATAAAACATTGAGTAATTAAAATGTTCCCGTTCCTTCCTAATTCAATTCTCTCATTTATTTTATTTCATTTATTTTATTCACAAAAGTTTCACTAACTTACACTGACTATTTTATCCCACTTTTTAATCATATGTTGTTTCCAATTTTCTACCATTATTTCTATTACAAATATAACAATACAATCTTATGTACCTTCACAGAATCCCTTTTTCAGTTAAATTTTCACCCATTATCTCTGAATAAGTCCTGTTTCTTTACATCTTGCTCCAAACCTTTGTAACTTCTCTTCCTTTCCTTCTTCCCTTTCTTCTTTGTCCCCTTTTTACCCCCCTGTCTCTCCACCTCCAGTTTCCTCTTCTGTATTCCCCTTTTCTGTTGCTTTCCAACTTTATATCCACTTTTCAAATTATTTTTCCCTTTTTTGGCTGTTTTTTTAAGTCTTAAATTCTCCATTCTCTTTCCCCCCAATTTCCCCTTTCTTCCCCAAATAGAGTTACTTGTTCATTAAAGATGGCTTTTTCTTTGTCCCAATCTTCTAGTTGCGCAATCTTTTCTTGTTGTTTTTCATAGGTGCAAATCGCCATTTCTAAGAATTGAAAAACGGAGCCAAAGAAGCCCTTCCCTTCTTGTGTCTCTTCTTTATATTTTTTAAATTCCATTTTCAGTTCATCCAAAAGTAATGCCATTGTAGAATTTTTTTAAACAGCCACCCAATTGTTTTTAGTCATTCAAATATAATATCCAAAAATCCCAAAGTCACCAAGCAATCCAAATACACACAAGCTGTTTCTTTTTACACTTTCTTCTTTCTTTACTTTCTCTTCCTGGGATTACTATTTAGTTACAAAGTTCCTGTTAAAATGTATCTTTTAGAAGTCTTATTGAGATTTTACTTTAGGTTAAAGTCCTTTCACTTTCTCTTCTTATCTTCCTTCTGCACTTTCTTTTCCGGTTGAGTGCTTCTTTGAGGTGGCCATTTCTGACCACTGCTCCTACCGCCTTTGGGAAAGGGAGTTTGGCCAGCTGAGAAGGAGAGATGCGGCTCCCCTCGACCCTGCTGGCAATCTCCCCCCTCTTCACCACCTCTATGGGGTGGCTTAGCCCAGAAGCCAGCTGGCTCGGGGTGCTCCAGTGGTGAGAGCAGGCAGAAACCATGCACGATCGCAGATTCCTACCTGCTGCCGAAGCCCTGCAAACCGGAAGTTTTTCAGTAATTTCTTTCTTTACGTTATTAACCATTGTTGCCAAAAGGCTCTTGTAAGCCAATTTTGTTTCAAGCTAAATCACATTTTTTCAGTTCAGACTTCAATAGCTCTTGGATCCAGAATTGCCAAATATACAAGCTAGATTCAGAAGACAGAGGGAGCCCAAGATTTCATTGCTAACATTTGATTGATAAGTCAGGGAGTTCCAAAAATATGTCTATTTTTTTTTCATCCATTATACTAAGGTTTTTGACTGTGTAGACCGGGTGTCAAACTCAATTTCATTGAGGGCTATATCAGGGCTGTGGTTGACCACCACGGGCTGGCCGGGGATGGCCAACTGGGTGAGCGTGGCTGACTGGGCAGGTGTGGCCAGCTTGGTGCCACTCCCCAAGCTGCTGGCATGTTTGTTCTTTGCATTGGGCCAAAGCCATGCTGGCCAGATTGGGTAGACCGGGCCTAAGTTACATTGGCCTGATCTTTCATCTTCACAATGGGTAGACCGGGTCGAAGCTACGCTGGCCTGATCTTTCCTCTTCACACTGGGTAGATCAGGCTGAAGCTATGTTGATCTAATCTTTCCTCTTCACATTGGGTAGACCAGGATGGCTGCAGTGGCCGGAGCTGACTACATAGCAGGCCATATGTGGCCCATGGGCCTTGAATTTGACATCCCTGGTATAGTCCACAGCAAATCATGGATTTCCTTTAAAAGCATTATGGACCTGTCTTTAAGGATATTCACCATTTGTTCTGGTCTACACAGCTCAAGCCACTACATCTGCCTGTAGAAATATATTTATGATGATTGGGAAAAAAAAGAAAATGGAATATGGAACAACTAAATGGGTCAAATACATAGCAAAATTATATACCGTACTTTTATTTATCTAATTAGATAAATAAAAGGATGGTATATAACTTTGCTTTATATTGGATTCTACATAGATTCTAATTTATATAAAAATATGTATTGATAAATGAAGAATGTAAAAGAAATAGGTCAGCATTAAAATTGCTGGAAGAAGCAGTTACCTCAAATAGTCAGGTGTTGCTACTTATGTGACTGGAAACAAATAAGGGCTTAAGGAATTCATTGTGTAAAGTGCAAAAGCTGGTCTAATACTCAATACTGAATAAACAAAACAAAAAATTGTTTAAGTGCAATGCCAAACCAATGTCAATACACTGATATAGTAACAGACTGCAGAAAATCTTAGTGAAGAAAAAAAATGAGTCTTTTGGTTTTGATTGTAGAGAAAATGTTGAACATATTTTGGATGGCAAAGTAGAAGATATTATTAAATATTACATGAAATAATACTAAACTGATAAATAATAATAAGCTGAAAACTAAGTATTTTGGACATTAAATGAGATGGCAAGAGTTCACAAAGATCCGGTTTTGGGGGAAAAAACGTTGACAAACAGGCTAACTGAAGACCAGATATGAAGAATGGTGATACAAACATGAAACTACAAGAAATTCAAGCAAGTTATTACCGACAAAGAATCCCTAGCAAAATGATGCCCATCAGATTGCTACACAACAATAAATCTTTAAGTTTCTTGTTTGCATATACCTCTTGTTTATATATGCCAGGATTTTTCTTTATTTTTTCTCTTATCAGATATAGCTTTTACAACCAAGAAAATTTCTATTTATGATTCTGCAGATTTAATTCTCCTTTCACCCATCAATCTATAAGAGATACAGCATTTTTTGGCATATACAATGTCTTGAAGAATTACTAGTTAATAAAAGGAAAAATATGAGTTTGAGAATATAAGTATAGAAGTGAAACAGAAGATCTTTTGGGAAAATGAAAACTGTACTTTGTTTTCTTTTGAGAAATTGATGTAAATGAACCAAAAATTTGACATCACATTATTATTAATGTAATTAACTGCATTGCAGGGATATTCAATATTCAGAATGTGGAATCATGATGTAGCCTTTATGGATATTAACTCATAATATTAAACATAATTGCATGTTGTCAAGAGTTGAAATATCTATCTCTGGGAATACAGAATAAATTCAGTAGAAAGTAGATGTGGAACACATCTTCAGGATTTTTCCAAAGCATGAGAATGGGGTTTTACAATGCACTAAATTTTATTCTACTTTCCCCCTTTCATAAAGACGGTTTGTTATCTTATGCTCAAGGCTGAAAATGAACATAATATTGATATATTTAATTTTTTTAATTGAATTGACTCTTAAAATTGTGAAAATTATTTCAACAAGCATTAAGTCCAAGTAGTTTAGTTTTGATCTGAATCTAAACAAGATAAAGTATCTGTACATGGACTTGGACTAAGTACTCTCTTGTCTAGAATGTACTAGTGTTCTTTGATTTTTAATCTTGTCTCAATCTCTGTATGTTCTCCAGATCTGCTTTGATCAGATTTACAGGGTGCATTGAAAGGGTGGAGGAGAACTAGAGATGTTTCACTACACAAATGGAAGTGGGCTCATTTAAAATTAATGGTGTTCTATTTTTTAACCATTTGATCATGATTATAGATACAACTTTAAAAGTAGAGAAGCTGTATTTATCTAAAAAGACAAATAAATTTACCATTTTATCTTTTCTGTTATAGGCCTTCTGCTCCAGCTTATTCAGATTTACCATTCATCAGAATATCCCCCCACAGAAATCCTACTGCAGCATCAGAATCTCCTTTTAGTCCATCTCATCCGTACATTAACCCTTACATGGATTATATCCGTTCATTGCACAGCAGCCCTTCTCTCTCCATGATCTCAGCTGCTCGGGGACTGAGTCCTACAGATGGTGAGTTAAAATCTGGTCTCCTATTTGCTGTTGTAGTTGCATGACCTGTGATGGTCTATAATGATAATACAGATTGACATACTTGATAGTTGCATTCATTTTCTGAAATCATTCCTTCCAATCATTTGCAAATTTATTACATAATTATTACATCATAATTGTTTTAGTTTTTACTGTCATCCATTTATACATTGCATTTTAGTTGTTTTTAAAATAGAAGTAAACTATAATACATGCTTTTCATTCTGCTCAGGTAAAATTATAAATATAATGAGAAATTCTTGAAAATGCCAAGTATTTTATGACACACGCCATAAGAAATGAGAAATAATTTTATCTATTTTCTATAGTATTTTGCTAACTTGAAAAAAGTACAGTTCTTCTCAAGTTGAATTGTTTTGGGAAGAGATTTAGGGATTTAACTACTGTTATCCATGAAGGAATAAATTAATTTAATCCATCTAGATGACAATGAAACCAATAAAAGTTATGACAAATTTACTGCATTTGCTAAAATAGGGTCTTTTTCAGCACTATTGATGATTATAGTTGTAGACATTCCTGACAGGAGCACAACTGAGTTTAGTCCAAGTCCATGTACAAATATTTCATCTTCTTTAGAATCAGATCAAAATTAAGCTACTTGAACTTAAAGCTTGTTGAAATAATTTTCAGAATTTTAAGAGTGTTTTTGATGCAAGGAGAAGGAAGGTGGCTTTTGATTCCCTGCATACATAGTTATTTCATTCATTGATTCACTACAAAAACGGAAGATATGTTAGTATCTTCACAGGATTCAATCCTGGCCCAATTAGCAGTAGTATTTAGGCTTATATACCACTTTACAGCACTCCCTAAATCACAAGTGTCAAACTCGATCATGTCACGTAACATAGTGACATATTGTGGCAGTTTTGGCCTGTGTGGAGATTGGATGGGTGTGGCCTGCATGTGATGCATCTTGCCAATGGCTGACAGTTTGACACCCCTGCCCTAGATGATTTACAACATAGCATCTTGTCCCCATCAATTTGGGTCCTCATTTTACCAATCTTGGAAGGATGGAAGGATGAGTCAACCTTGAGCCCCATCAGGATCAAACTCCAGGTTATGTGTAGATTTTGTCTGCAATAGATAACTTTAACCACTATACCACCGGACCTTTAATTATTATTGTTCTTACTGTAAAGTTAGAGATCCTCTTATCAGTAACACCTATTCTTCAAAAGATTATTGTTATTGTTACTGCACTCTTTTGATTCAGTCCATCCATATCTTTTTGATGAATTCATTCAATAAACCTCATGGAAAATAAGAAAAGTTTTATCACCCATTTGATTTGAAGTTTTTGTATATTGTAAGATTTTTGTATATCGTATATTTGTATATGTATTTTTAGGAAAGACATTCAGCATTACATAAATCCAAATCACATGATGAAAATTCAAAGATATATTCTTATATATATTGAATATTATACATTATATTGTAAATTATACATTCCTAAAAATTAATAACTGTAACAAATCCTTTCGTGAACATCTTTCTTATAGCAATTCATTACATAGACTAAATTACCATGTTTACTGTTATTTCATAGTTGCTGATAAGAGAGAGGAATAAAGTAAAAATATGCATCCCTGGGTAACTAAAAGGGTTGATTCAGTTTGTGAAAACAATCCTTAAACACCTATTCAAAGTAAAATAACATTTATATATTGCAGGGAAATAAAAGATGGTTGGTGTTATCTAGGTTCACAAATAAGATTAAATCATAAATCATTTGTTAGAAAATATGATTGGTTTCCCTTGTTATGTTAAGCCAAATGAAACAATGTGTGAATGACACATTGACTTTACTAGAAATTTCATCTCCAGCATAAGCATATTCATTTTTTTGGTTGCTGCTGTGTTAAATGGGAATATAACTTTAGTTTAAATGTTGCCTAATAGTAATTGCTGCTAAATTGACTTAAAATCAGGGGTGGGTTTCTACCGGTTCTGTCCACCTCTGTAGAACTGGTAGCACTGAAGAGCAGCAGATGTAGAACCGGTTCTATGTCTGCTGATGTTTTTGCCCACCTGCCCACCCAGGCTCTTACTGATCTTTATTTCCTGATTTTTCAACTTCAGCTGCCGAACGAGGCACAGCTGCAGTTAAAAAAAACAAGAAAAGAGGGCTGTTTCAAAGGCTGCTTCTTGGCACACACTGTACTAATGACAATTAACAGGCGCGCAGCTCACAGAAGGCAGGGAAGCTTGTAAATCCCAAATCGGTAATTAACCCTGTCGTACCCCACCCCTGCTTATAATGGATCAAATTATGTTGGTAGTGTGCATTGAAGACAACAATACTATTTTAATTAAGAGAAAAGTCATTCACAGAACATAATAAAATGGCAGGTTTACAAAACAGATGTTCTTCCCGTAGCTGAATTTGAAAAATGAGTTGTTCTCACTGTCTAAATCAGGAATGTCCAACTCAAGGCCTGTGGGTTGGATTCAGCCCGTGATGTGGTCCAATCTGGCCCATGCAACCATCTGTAAATGGTAGTGGTGTTGATCCTGAAGATGGTATGTATAGCCATATTTTATTTTAGCCTTTGTCTATTCTTTTCTTAGCTTTATTTAGGTTTCTGCAAAGGATTTTAACAGTACTCGAGGCTCATCACACTCTAGCAGGTGAAAGGGTGTTATAGTGAAAAGGGGGAATGTTATGTCTAGATGGCATTCTTTCTCATGGGAATAGAGCAGATGCCTGCAGCTGGAGAAAGGTGGAGTTTGGAGTCACTGGACTGAGAATTGATTGGAGATTGTGACTCTTGGGGGAAGTTTCAAACTTTTGCTTTTTACTGGGTGTAATTCTGGAATCTGGCCAGAGTCAGAATTACACCAAGACCTTGCCAATTTGATAGGTTCCTGATAAACATACTTTAAAGAAAATATGCCTTGGATTTTATTTCTGGGGACTTTTTACTTGGAACCTTGACAAAGTGCCAGCCCTCATCACTTTGGCCCATCCTATCCCATCCTGACAAGTACACATGTGTGCAGGAGGAGGCAGGCGAATGTGCACACAGACCCGACCCACAGCATCCTGGGAGGCATGTGTGTGCACAGGAGGAGGCGGGGACATGTGCGCATGCCAGGATGCGGTGGGCTGGGCCTGTGCGCATGTATGCCTGCTGCCTCCTATGCACACATGTGCCTGCCAGGATGGCATGGGCCAGGCCTGTGCGCCCACTACTTCCTATGTGCATGCGTGCTGGGATGGGATGGCCCAGGCTGAAGCAATGTTGGCTGGCCAATTATCATTTCCAGGATGGCCGCACTTACCAGCCTTTCAGGTATGCACTCGCAGGGCAGGAGGTGTCTAGCAGCAGAGGCTTTGCAGCTGGCACTCCAAGAAGCAGACATGGCAGCACCGGCAGCAGGCAGGGTCAGATTCACACATGATGTACACCACTGAACGCACCTGCTCCATCCCATGTGGCTGGGACAAGGCAAGTGGTTACCCTGCGCATCCAGCAGGCCAGATCACATGTGTCTCCCCTGTACTTCTGCATCCAGCTACTGCCACTGCTGCGGGCCAAGACAAGGTGTGGGTGTGGGGCAGCTGCTGCAAGACACCATTGGCCCACTACTCCATCCTGTCTATTTTTGCTTGCGGTTGGAGAGCAGGTTGCCATTGATCATCTTGGCTCCCTTGTGGGTCTTGCCTTTGACCCGTGCATGGAGCATGTTCCCCTTACGAATCTGACATACCTCAGCATCGCTGTGGGCCATTGCCACAACTGAGGCTGCCAGCAGCTCATGCAGGTCCATGATTAGGCCACTGCCATTGCTATCTGGAGCACCAAGCCACCCACCCTGAGGGAGGTGAAGTGGTTAGCTAGAAAGTCCAAGTTGAGGTGGTAGAGCATGCCCAGGCCGAGGAGGCAAAAGATGGCCACTGCGAGTGGGGGAAAGCCAGATCTCTATCAGTGCCATGGCCATCCAGGTCCAACTGGGATTGTGTGCCGCCCCCCATATCTGCTGCGCCTTGGCAGCCATGGTGCTGATGAGGATCCGGCTTGCCTCGCTCACAGTGGCTGTCTTTTGCCTGCTGGGCCCTGGGCATGTTCTACCACCTCAAATTTTCTAGCTGGCCGCTTTGCCTCCTTTGGGCTGGACAGGTCTGAGTGGTGGTGATGGCAGTCCACAGCAGTGCCGAGGTTCATTGGTACATATGGAGAACGTGTTCCATGCGCTGGCCAAGGACAAGACCCGCGAGGGGGAGATGACTAGCAGCACCTTGTTCTCCAACCATAAGCCAAAACAGACTGTGGGACAGAGTAAGCACATCCAGCAGTCCACATGGACAGCCAACCCAGTGGTGGCAGGATTTCCAGGACCACAGTGTGCATCAGCTAAGGCTACAGCCGGAAACCATCCCCCCTGCACACAAAGGATGGCGAGAGCAGGGTTTCTGCTGTAGCAGCCCTGCCCCCTACCTCATCTCATCTCATCCTGCAGGATGAGCTTCCTGTCCTCACCCCACCCACAGTTGACCCCTGGATTCCCTCCCCAACTTCACCCCATCAATATTACATTATATACAGCAGAGCATTTTTATTAGTGGTAGAAAAATGTTTATTGCTTAAAATTTGTTAATTTCCAGCAGTAATATTAAGAATTTTATAAATAATTTTATGATGTTATCCAGCAATTTTTACAAATAAAATATGATTTTCAAAATATGACACTTTCAGATATCAAATTAATTGTAATTAAATGTGGTCTTTGTAATTTCCTGTACTTTTACATTGTCATGCTTCTTTAAGAAGTGCATAATTTAAATAGTTTAAATTTGTCATCTGGCTTTGGGTACTAGACTTCTCAATCAGATACAAATATATCTTTGTAAAAATATATGTATGTCATATACATACATACAGGGATAGGCTTCAAATTTTTTAGCAAGGGGCTGTCTGCCCTGATAACTGCCTGGGTGAGCTTGGCTGGCTGGGTATGGCCAACTCAATGCCATTCCCACCCAGTCACATGACACCCCCCAGCTACGCCTACCCAGGGTTTTGTTGCTCCTGATGTGGGAAATGGGTCTCTCTCTCTCTGTCTCTCCCCTCCCTCCCTCCTCATTTCTGTTTTTCTCTCTTTTTCCACCCGTGTATCATTTTCTCATTTCTCTCTTGTGCCTGAGCTGACATGAAGGGGACCATGGCTGGTGCTGAGCTGCCTGTGAAGGATGCAAAATCGCAAAAAGCTGCTTGCAGCAGTGCATTTGCGACTGGCTGCATTTTATGATTCCGCGTCCTTCATGAGCAGCTCAGAGCAAGCCACAGCCCCCTTCATGTTGGCTCAGGAAGGAGGAGCAGCAGCTGCCACTAAATGCAATGTGGGAAGAGCTCTGGATCTCTTGCGCAGTGTGGCTGGCTACTCACATGAGTGTGAAGTGGCGGCAGCAGGAGGAGGAGTCACTGTTGCTGCCGCCGTGATCCTGGTCCAGGAGGTTATCCTGCTTGTGTGTGTGTGCGCACATGAAAGAGAGAAAGATGAGAGAGAGAAAGGGGGAGAATTATCTTTTCTCATTCCCATCTCTCTCCTCCCCCCTTGTATGGTGGGAGGCGAGGGCTACACCTTGAGTGCAAATGTGGAACGAAGGCAAGCACAGAGCCGCTTCGCTTCTGCAGTAAGGCTTTGGCCATCGCTGTGCTGTGTCCCCCCACCATGCAGCTCTTCGGCTGAGCGTGGTGGGCTGCTTCCCTCCTGCACTAAGACACCGGTGCGGTTGGAGTGGAGTGGGGCCAGCCAGCAATGGGATTTGCGGGATCATCTCTGCATACATACATACATACATATATTTCCAAATCAGAACAAAAAAAACAGAACCAAAATAAAATCTCAAACAAGGAAACTTAATAAATTCAGTGTTTCCTCATCAATTGAAGATTATGTCCCTCCAAAAATATCAATATTCTATTTTTAAGATTTATCCATTCTATTACCCAAGTTAATGCAAAGGCCTGGTAATAAAGCTCCCAATCTGGCAGCCCAAAGCCTCCTGTTTTTGGATTCTTGCAACAGTTTCATTCTTATTCTAGCTCTTTTTCCTTGCCAAACATATTTCAAAATTATTGCATTTAGTTTATCAAAAGTATTTTTCTCTAGTTTCATAGGAACTGTTTGAAACAAGAACAATAGCTTCAGTAGGACATTCATTTTTATAGTTGCTATTCTTCCTACCATTGACAGTTGAAAATTTTTCCAATTCTCCAAGTCTAGTTTGTTCTATCTAACCTTGTATAGTTATCTTCTTTAATTGTTGCACATCTAGCTGTTGGGTAAATTCCTAAGTATTTTACTTTCTTAACTGCCTGCAGGTCTATTTTCTCTGTCAGTTAATTTTTCTGTTGATCTATAAGGTTTTTAACTAATAATGACATTTTTTTCTTTACTTATTCTCAATCCTTTCTTTACTTATTCTCAATCCTTTCTTTACTTATTCCCAATCCAATGGTACTTCTAGAATAAATACCAGATCTTATGCGAATGCTTGTGATTTATATTTTTCTCTTTTTATTTCCAAATCTTTTATTTCTCGATCTTGTCTAATACTCCTATTTAACACTTCAAATGTTAATATGAATAGTAATGGGGACAGCGACATCCTTGTTTTATGCCTTTTTTAATATTAAATTTCACTCTTGAGTGCCCATTCACTAGGATTTCAGCCATTTTTTGCAGTATATTATCTTAATCATGTTTATAAATTTCTCGCCATAATCTGTACAATCTAATTATTGTAACATAAATTGCCAATTTACATTGTCAAATGCTTTATATGCATCTAAAAAAATCAACACCATTTGTTTTTCAGAATGTACTTCATAATATTCCAGCGTGTCTAAAATAAACCTTACATTGTTCTTAATTTGACTTTTGGGTGGAAATCCATTTTGGTCTGAATGGATAAATTCATTCAAAAATATTTTTAATCTTTCTGCTATTATTGATGCAAATATTTTATAGTCTGCATTTAATAATGATATAGGCCTATAATTCTTTATCTGTGTTAAATCTGAGTCTTCCTTTGGGATTAATATAATATTTGCTTCTATCCACGAATTTTGTATCTTAGTTTCTAACAGTACTTCATTGAATACCTTTAACATTGACAAATTTAATGTATCCTGTAGATATTTATACACTTCTGCTGGTGGTCCATCTGGTCCTGGTGTTTTATTATTCTTTTGTCTATTTCTTGCCTCTGTTAATTCCATCATCATTATGCTTTCATTTCACGTTGCTTTCTCATTTTCAGACATTTTTGGTTATTTAGTTTTTTCTAAATATTGTTTTATCTTTTCTTTCAAATTTTTTTCTTGATTGTATAGTTTCCCATAGAACTCCTGAATTATTTTCTTTTTAGACTTGTTTTGGTATCATAAAGTTTCCTTCTCATCTTTTAATTTACTTATCATTTTTTCTCTTTCTCCTTTTTCAACTTGTATGCTAGCCCTCTTCCTGGTTTGTTGGATTTTCAAAGTTTTGTTTTGCTCTTTTGATTTGTTGTACCAATTCTTTTTTCATTGTTCAGTTTCTGTTTAATTTGATTTTTTAAGTTTCCCTTTTGTGGCTCTTTTTGTAATTCTAATTCAAGTATTTTATGTTCTTCTTCTTATAATAATAATAATAATAATAATAATAATTATTATTATTATTATTATTATTATTATTATTATTATGTTCTTTTAACATCTTTTGTTGTTATCTTTTTTTCCTATTTTTCTCACCATATAAATTACAGCTAATCCCCTAATGTATGTTTTGGTTGAGTCCCATAAAGTTTGTAGTGCTGTTTTTTATGTTTCTTATAAGCAGATTATATCTAAATTTAATTTTTGTAGCTGTATGTAGATTTTTTTCCCTTTTCAATCCATTTATATTGATTGAGAATATCTCAATTTCCTCTTTCATCTTCTTCACTTATATATATAGTTTAACTTGAAAAATTAGAATATCGTGCAAAAGTTCATTTATTTCAGTAATGGAACTTAAAAGGTGAAACTAATATATGAGATAGACTCATTACATGCAAAGCAAGATAGTTCAAGCCGTGATTTGTCATAATTGAGATGATTATGGTTTACAGCTCATGGAAACCCCAATTCCACAATCTCAGAAAATTAGAATATTACATGCAATCAATACAACAAGGATTGTACATAGAACAATATTGGACCTCTGAAAAGTATAAAATGTAAGGCATTCAGAAAGTATCCATAATATCAATCACTCCGAGACATTTTCTCTCCAATTGATTTATTTAGAAACAGATCTGGCATGTCAAAGGCAATTTCCCAAAGTGAAAGTCTTTTGTGTTTTACACAGAATCCACCTTCTCTCCTCCCTTCTCTCCTCCCACTTCTACACTTCATCAGTCACAAGAACCAGACTTCCGGTGGTAAGGTCACAGCAGAGCAGAGCAGGAGAGCGATCTCTGCAATCCTGCATCCAAATGTTCATGCTTGGAAGCTCTCAGAGGCATCGTGAAGCTTGGAGAGACACACAAATTAGAAGGGGAAGCCTAGGAGCAGAATGAAGGAAAGCAAGCTCCCACTGCAATGAGGGAAAGCCCTTTGAATCTGGCGCGAAAGAAACTGGCATCTACAGCGGGTCCGAAGCTGTGACAGCCAGCTGCGATTGGGAAGCAGGAAAGTGGATCAAAGCAAGACATCAGAAGAAGAATGGCAGACTGGGACAGTTTTTGAGAGGTGAGAGAAGAGAGTCCTGCAAAAGACTTTGACAGAGGGATCCTCTGGAGAAAGTGAATACAGCGGCTAATTGGCAGGGGATAGTGGAGCTAAAGGGAGAGGAAGAAATAGAACAGTTTGACAGCTGAGAGAAAGCACTGCAGAAGAAAAGATCGAGACTCTGAATAAAAACTGAAAATTTCTACGATTTGGATTGATTACTAGCAGAGCAGAAAAGAGACATTAGAGAGAACAATTGGAACTTTAATGGAGAACTGTAGCTGAATGGAGAGCGGAACCATTTTGATAGAAAGCTGTGAGAGTGAAAGTGACTAAGTAATTAAAGACAACTGAGGAAACAGGAAATGAGGAAAGTAATGTGACGGTGTACAGAAGAAATGGAAAGAAGAAGGAAGAAAGAAGAAAACTGAATAATTTCTAAGTATTAAATTCAAAACTGTATATTGAAAAAAGAAATCTAATGCAATATATATATAGCTGATTGCTTGCAAGAATAATTAATTTATGTATCCTATTTCATAGATTGCTACACTCTTTATAACTGCTATACCCTATAAATCCTTTATCTCTTTCTACAATTTGACACCTCGGATAACAACTAATTAATTAATTGATGTATAACTAATTAATGGCTATATATTGATTCATAGACTGAATTGAACTATAAGAAAGTTATAAAATATAAATATGTAAGAAAAGAAAACAAACACATATTTATATTTATTGAATTATATATGTTCACTATATAAGCTATTATATTTAGAATTATACTTAATTAATTTATTACAAGGATTAAATAAGATCAGAAAATTCTCCTACTGCCATCCTGAAAATTAAGAGGGTTACAGACTATCATAGATTATAAACAATAAAGATATTTAGTTTTACATTGTTGTATAAATACATACATACATACATATATCAAGTGTGCATAAAATTAAGGAGAGACATTATTATGTATATTAGACCTTGTAGTGATAAACTGAAGGGATTAGAATAAGATAAAAGGGAAGAGATAAACATAAAAAATGCAGAAGGGAGTTGATACAATGGATGATAATACTGAAAGACTTTCTTATGAAAATAGGTAGATTTGGGAAGCCTAAGATGTCCACCACAACAACCACCGCAAAGATTGGGAAGAAAACAACATCCAACCCAACATCAATGATAACATCACCAGCAGGACAATGTTTGATAGAGGTCATGCTGAATCCTGAGAAGGCAAGTCAGGTATCAAATATGCAAACAATTCAAATAGCATTAACAACAATATAAGAAACGGTGGTGAGAAACCATGCAGACTTTAAAACTGAAATGGGGGAAATGAAAGGTAAAATATGGAAACTAGACAAGAAGATAAGTACGATCCAACAAATAGTAGTAAAGATGGAACATAAAATGACAGCAGTGGAGGCAAAGGTTGAACAAACAGATAAGAAAGTAGAATCAATAGAACAGAAATTAATGGGAGAGAACAGGAAATTAGAAGAAGCAATTGCATATTTGGAGATGGAAAAGGCTGATTTCTTCCTCAGATTTCAGAATGTAACAGAAGAAAGAGGGGAGGACTTGCCCAAATTAATGGCAGATCTCATAGTAGAAGCGTTATAAAAAGAGGGCCAAGAGGTTCGAAGGGAAATCGATG